>NC_134896.1:37212538-37220038 GCF_041734735.1 Babylonia areolata | reverse complement strand
CTTTTCAGATTTTTTTTACTGCTACACTCTCCATGCAGCCAGACATCCGTGTTTACCTTTGGCGGCCATGCCCCCCTTGGCTTCATGCTGGTTGATGATCTCCTGGGCCTGCTTGACGGTGGCGAAGGGGTACAGGATCTCGTTCAACCTGGGGTCCCGCTGCTGCCAGTTGAGGAACTCCGTGAACTGCTCCACAGTCAGGTACGGTTTCTTTTTGGCCCCCCTTAGGGAAAAAAAAAACCCAAACAGAGAGGCCATGGTGTATATGGTTAAAGGTTCAAAGGTCCCCAAAGCCAACCTTTGGGAAAACAACAAATGGAAAGGCCATGGTGTATATGGTTAAAGGTCTTCAGTCAGGTACGGTTTCTTTTTGGCCCCCCTTGGGAAAACAAACAACACACAGAAAGGCCAAGGTGTATATGGTTAAAGGTCTTCAGTCAGGTACAGTTTCTTTTTGGCCCCCCTTGGGAAAACAAACAACTAACGGAAAGGCCAAGGTGTATATGGTTAAAGGTCTTCAGTCAGGTACGGTTTCTTTTTGGCCCCCCTTGGGAAAACAACACACAGAAAGGCCAAGGTTAAAGGTCTTCAGTCAGGTACAGTTTCTTTTTGCCCCCCCCCTTGGGAAAACAAACAACAAACGGAAAGACCATGGTGTATATTGGTTATGGGTCCTATCATGTACTTTCTGCTCCCCCCACCCACCCCCGCCCCCCTCGGGAAAACAAACAACTAACGGAAAGGCCATGGTGTATATGGTTAAAGGTCCCCATAGTCTTTTACGGGTCATTGGGGAAGTGAGAAACCGTGTCCAGAAATCGGCACAATCCTCCCCTTCCACTGTTTTAACCTTCCCCAACGGAAGCCAGTTACCTACTCACACCTGGGTGGAGTGAGGAAAACCAGAGTAAAGTGCCTTTCCCAAGGACACACCTCCAGGCCAAAACAGGGCCTCAAACCCGGATATTTATTTGGTGAACGCTAAAATCAGAAGCCCAACGCCTAACCAATTCTGCGACAGTAGCTCCATAGTGTACAAACACTCGTTATAATGCACAGCAGGCCGAGGATAGTTTGTACCAGTCCTACCCTTCCACCTTTGACCTTCCCCGACTTAAGTCAGAATACAGAATACAGATTACTTTATTTTCTCAATAAGAGAATTTCACGTGTGGTGTATGCTGCACAAGCAATACATGAAAATCACAGTCACTCAATGCAACTGCATAAAATGCTGAAATGCTGAATTGATGTGGACCTTTTGGACAATGATCATAATCATACACATGTAACGATTACATACTTTCAGTCATTCATCATGAATACATATCAAGGAACATGAAACGCGTAAATACAAAGTTAATGCTAATTAATCTCATACAACAATCACAAAGCAACAAAGCGATAAGCATAGTAAGAGAACAGATGAAAATATCATACTATAATCAAAACAACGATGTACATGATTAAAACCAGCTGGTCACAAACCCTTTCATAGCTGGGCGGAGTGAGGGAAATCGGAGCAAAAAGCCTTTCTCAAGGACACAACACCATGCCGACTCAGGGCCACGAACTCTGATCAGTATCGATCAGTAGCTCAAGGATGCGTCACTGCGTTGCGTCAAATCCACCACATACGCTACACCACATCTGCCAAGCAGATGCCTGACCAGCAGCGTAACCCAACGCGCTTAGTCAGGCCTTGAGAAAAAAAAAAAAAAAAATAAAAATAACATAAAAAATAAAAATAAATAACAATAAAATAGATAAATAAATTTTTAAAAAAAGGTTCACAGGTGAACACTAGATCAGAAGTCCAGCGCCTCATCGACCATGCCACATCCCCTCTTAGTGAAGAAGGCGGAAGTCATCACAAAGTCCAATCTCGCACAAAGCCAAACGACAAAGCAACGAAAATGGGCAGAGCAGATGAAGACAGTGTGGACAGGAAAAAAAAAGAAGAGCAAACAGGCAACGACCACTGGTTTACACAAAAGACACTGCCGCTGATCAACACACAAACATGGCAAGTGCAAGGAGCAAAGTACGACAGTGGGGAAAATAATCTCAAACTATGTCGACATGATCACAATGACTGAATCATTGCAAACAAATGACAGTTTTGAGAGACTTGTTAAAAGGAAAACTCACTCGCAATACCACTGTCAGCCATTTCAATAATAAAAACAAAACAAAACAAAACGTACGCCTTACTTTTGTTTCGCAAATTTGTCTCTAACTCTTGAGATTAGTGGAAAACAGCTCCACGATTTACTCAATTCAACACAGTGGCAGTCAAGGTTTTCCATAATTCGTTTATCCAATGACTGATGCAGCCGTGAAGAGATGTGTAGGGAGGGAGGGTGGGGGGCTAAGCATATGCTGGGAATGTTGCCGTGGGTTCTTTCACGTGCACAAAGTGCATGCTACGCACAGGAACCTCAATTTATCGCCTGATTTGACTGAAAGACCAGCACCCAGACTCAAGGGGTCGAAGGGTGGTTGGGTTGGTGTGAGTTAAAAAAAAAAAAAAAGAGGAAAATTTCAAAGTGTTATGACATGAAATTAGAATTTCTGCACTAGTGTGCAGTGGTTTACACGTACGGGTATTTGCAATACTCACTATTCTACCGAGCTGTGGAGTGATGGCCGAGAGGTAACACGTCCGCCTTGGAAGCGAGAGAATCTGAGTGCGCTGGTTCGAATCACGGTTCAGTCGCCGATATTTTCTCCCCCTCCACTAGACCTTGAGTGGTGGTCTGGACGCTAGTCATTCGGATGAGACGATAAACCGAGGTCCCGTGTGCAGCATGCATTTAGCGCATATAAAAGAACCCATAGCAACAAAAGGGTTGTTCATGGCAACACTCTGTAGAAAAATCCACTTCGATAGGAAAAACAAATAAAACTACACGCAGGGAAAAAAAGAAAAGAAAAAAAAAGGGTGGCGCTGTAGTGTAGCGACGCGCTCTCCCTGGGTAGAGCAGCCCGAATTTCACACAGAGAAATCTGATGTGATAAAAAAGAAATACAAATACAAAATACAACAAATACAAATAACCAAGGGAAAACTTTTCTAGCGAGGGGCTGCGAGGGGGGGAGCCCAGTAGGTCAGTGTCCAGCCTATGGCGTTGGCTGTCCGGCCTCCTTACAGCCCCGTATATGTGAAACCAATATTGTGGGTTTCGTTGCTTTTTGCAATACGCGTTGATCAAGCTTCAATGGTCCGGGGGTGGGGCTTGAACCTGGGAACATTCGTTACCCGCGTGGCCACAACTTCAGCATGCCTTGACGGGAGAGTGGGTGCTGTGCTGCTGTGTTGATGGGAGGCCAGTATAGTGAATACTTCTTCTTCGTTCATGGGCTGGAACTCCCACGTTCACTCGTATGTACACGAGTGGGCTTTTACGTGTATGACCGTGTTTTTTTTTTTTTTACCCCGCCATGAAGGCAGCCATACTCCGCTTTAAGGGGGTGTGCATGCTGGGTATGCTCTCGTTTCCATAACTCACCGAACGCTGACATGGAATACATGATCTTTGACCAGCGTATACACACGAAGGGGGTTCAGGCACAAGCAGGTATGCACACATGTTGACCTGGGAGATCGGAAAAAAAATCTCCAACCTTTACCCACCAGGCGCCATTACCGAGATTCGAACCCGGGACCCTCAGATTGAAAGTCCAACCCTTTTGCCACTCGGCTATAGCGCCTGTCACCTTGTGGGTTTCGCTGCTTTTAGCTTTTGTGATAAGCGTTAAGCTTCAATGGTCTGGGGCGGGCGGGACCTGAACCTGGGGAACATTCGCTTCCTAGTTGGGGGTGCGTTACCCGCGGGGCCACAACTTCAGCACGCCTTGAAGGTAGAGTGGGTGTGCTTTGCTGCTGTGCTGATGGAAGTCCAGTGCAGAGAATTAACTAACAGCCAGCTGTTCGTCTGGGTGGTCTCTGGCGGCAAATCGGCTTCCTGTCTACAGTGATTAGCTGACAGAGACTGATCAACGTGAGAAAAACCCTGAACTTATATTGCTCTACCTTCCCACCGCTACTACTGTGTGGGGGGATGAGGGGAGCGTGTGTGTGTGCGTGTGTGTGTGTGTGTGTGTGTGTGTGTGTGTGTGTGTGTGTGTGTGGATCTCTCTCTCTCTCTCATCTCTCTCTCTCTCTCTGTCTCTCTCTGCGTGTCTCTCCTTCTGTCTGTCTGTCTGTCTGACTCTCTTTCCACGCTCACACACACTTTGGAAAAATACACAACAGACACCTCTCCCAACACACTACCTTCACCCTCAACCCCCTTACAACACACACACACACACACTCCCCCACCAACCACACACACCCACACTCCCGCTACACACACACACACACACACACACGCGCACCCCCCCTCCCCATACGCACACTCCCCCCACCCCCACCACACACTCATGCGCGCATACACACACACACACACACTCCCCCCCCCCACACACACATACACACAGACAGACACACATACACTCCCCCTACACACACACACACACACACACACACACCCACACACACACACACGACGTATTAGCACACAAACACACACACTTACATACAACACCTCCCACCCCACCACACACCCACACCCTTCACACACACACACACACACACACACACACACACACACACACACACACACACTCACATACATACACACACCCCTACACACACACACCCTCCCTACACACACACACACACACACACACACACACACACACACACACATACCCTACTCCCCCACCCCACCCACCCACCACACACGAACACACACAGAGCATCAAAGGACAAAAAAAGAAAGAAAAAAACAACAACAAAACACACACAGACACACACACACACACACTACAAAAACACACACACATACATTTCAGCAAAGATGGTGTCCACCTCAGTCCGGCCCACCAGCTGGTGGTAGAAGTTGAAGAAGTTTTGGAAGTTGAACTTGCTGGGGTCCAGAGAATCACTCTGAAACAAACAACAGGAAGAAAATTATTAATGATGCCTTTCAGCATGCATGCATGTCTAAATAACTAAAAACATCGTTGCTGAGTTTTTGTTTGTTTGTTTACATGTTTGCTTACAACGTATGTATATCTTGAACAAGTTCTGTTTCATACCCTCTCTCTCTCTAATTTATTTGTCTCATACATTCACACTCACAGAGAAACTCTCTCTCTCTCTCTCTCTCTCTCTCTGTGTGTGTGTGTGTGTGTAATTTATTTGTCTCATACATTCACACTCACAGAGAAACTCTCTCTCTCTCATGCATACACAATCACCCACACCCGTCCCCACACTATATGAGAGAGAGAGAGAGAGAGAGAGAGAGAGAGAGAGAGAGAGAGAGAGAGAGAGAGAGAGATCAAGACTCACACACACACTCACTCTCTCACGCACACACACAAACTCAACTCTCTCTCTCTCTCTCTCTCTACCTCTCACGCACACACACGACTCAACTCTCTCTCTCATGCATTCACAATCACCCACACCCGTCCCCACACTATATGAGAGAGAGAGAGAGAGAGAGAGAGAGAGAGAGAGAGAGAGAGAGAGAGAGATCAAGACTCACATACACACTCACTCTCTCACGCACACACACGACTCAACTCTCTCTGTCTCTCTCACGCACAAACTCAACTCTCTCTGTCTCTCTCACGCACAAAATCAACTCTCTCTCTCTCTCTCTGTGTCTCACGTACACACACAAAATCAACTCTCTCTCTCTCTGTCTCACGTACACACACAAAAATCAACTCTCTCTCTGTCTCACGTACACACACAAAATCAACTCTCTCTGTGTCTCACGCACACACACAAAATCAACTCTCTCTCTCTCTCACGCACACACAAAATCAACTCCCTCTCTCTCACGCACACACACAAACTCAACTCTCTCTCTCTCTCTGTGCGTGCGTTCGTGGTGCGTACGTGCGTCAATTCATGCCAAAAATAAGACCAGCCACTCCAACCCCCCCCCCCCCCCCCCCCCCCACACACACACCTCCTCCACCTACCCCCCCACCCCCACCACCACCACTCCCTCCCCGCCCAGAAACGGCAACAATTAAACGAACACAAACCAACATTCCATCTAATAAAGAAAACGCCACCTTACCCCTCCCCCCCCCCCCCCAACCCCCTATCCACCCCCCACCATAATTATATCACTCTCCTCTTCCTCCCCTCCACGATACAGTGTATACCTCCCCCCCCTATTCCCCCTCCCCCCCCCCCCGGACCACCACCAGTACCCCCCAGCACCCACTCCCCCACCTCTTCACCCCCCACCTCCCCGTAAACCTGCTTGGCTTGAAATGAAAATAGCTTTCCCCATGTCAATAACGCCTATCGTGGACAGAAAACACCTGTTGTGGTGGAGAATTAAAAAGGAAAGAAAAAAAAAAAAAAAGGTGAGGGGGGGGGGTAGGTTGGTGAGTGGGTGTGTGGGTGGGGGATGGTGGTGGTGGTGGCAGAAAGATTTAAAAAAAAAGGGAGAGAAACAAGTGGCGGGTGGCAGAGAGGGGGAGGGGAAAAGGGGAGATGGTCCATACATTAATTTTTTCTTTAACAAGGCAGTTAAATTCGTAGTGAGTGTCGAAAAACGGATATAAAAAAGTATACATTTTTTTTAAAAAGGGGTGGGTGGTGGGGTGCGGGGGGGGGGGGTGGGGGACAAACTGATGTATGTTGCACAAACTGGGAAAGTTGCAACTTACACAACACACACACACACGCGAGTGAAAGAGAGGGGGGAGGGGGGGAGGGAGGGTGCGAGAGAGAGAGAGAGAGAGAGAGAGAGAGAGACAGACAGACAGACAGACAGGGATAGAGACAGAGGGAGAAACACACACAGAGATAAAGAGGCAGAGAGAGAGAGGGGGGTAGTGGGGGAGCAAGGGAGAGTGAGTGAGAGAAAGAGAGAGAGGGGGGCGGGTGGGGGACAGACAGACACGGAGGAACACATGGAGAGGAACATACACAGAAACAGAGAGAGAGAGAGAGAGAGAGAGAGAGAGAGAGAGAGAGAGAGAGAGAGAGAATGGCTGATAGAGTTATACATTTAATACAATAATAAAACGTGATAAAACGTGTGTGTGTGTGTGTGTGTGTGTGTGTGTGTGAGGGGGTGGGGTGGGTATAGAGAGCAGTTGATGGCTGTTACCAGTGCTGGGAGGTAACTCACGTAGTACTATGTATACCCGGCTAAACAAACCGGTAGTATATCGCTGAAACGGGGAAAGTTTACTTCAGTTCACACACACACACACACACACACACACACACACACACATATATATATATATATACTCACACACACACACACACACATATATATATACTCACACACACACACACACACACACACACACACACACACACACACACACACACTGAGTCCGCCTTCACACGACTCCTCACCACCACCACCACCACCCATCCAGTCTTTCCTCCAACACCACCATCCC
>NC_134896.1:37180038-37207538 GCF_041734735.1 Babylonia areolata | reverse complement strand
TGTATTATACCATGTCATATTTCTATTTGAGTTAATATGTATTCCTTAATTTCATCGTTTGCTATTGATTCCGATGTAGAATTGGAGGTCAATGTATTGCAGTGATCTGTCTTATGTGAAATACAATAAATAGATGTGTTTCAGTGCCATATAACTGTTGACGTGAAGCTTCAATAACGCCACTGTCGTTATCGTTATCGTCATTGTCATCCCCCCCCCCCAAGCCCCCTTTCTCTTTTCTTTTCCTCTCTCTGATTTTTCTCTTATACTTGCTTTGGAAAAAAGACAAGAACCCAACTCCGATGACAAAGGAATTACTTGTGATTAAAACAAGGAGGACTTCCCACGATTTCTCACACATCATGGAGAGAAAACATGGGAGGGGGGAACGCCCACAATTTCTCGCAATCCCTCGATTTCTCTCAGTATCAGTATCAGTAGCTCAAGGAGGCGTCACTGCGTTCGGACAAATCCATATACGCTACAGCAGCGTAACCCAACGCGCTTAAAAAAAAACCGCCCAATGTGGGGCTCGAACCCACGACCCTGGGATTAAGAGTCCCATGCTCTACCGACTGAGCTAACCGGGCTTACGCGAGAGAAGCCGAATCATTGCCTGTAAGGGTTTTCACAAACAAGATCTTGAGCTTCAAGGAAAAAACTGGGTTTAGGAACTGAGTAAACCAGGAAATGCACAAAAAAATCATTATCAAGTTCTCATCTGAAAAAAAAAAAAAAAAAAAAAAAAGTTAGAGGAGTTCCGGCCGCCGTCTCGTTGGCAGTCTCGTTAGAAACGAGGAAGATGGTGACGCGGCGTCTCGACCTTTTCCGCGTGACCTTTCCCTGTTCGATGAAGTGTCGATACAGATTGACTGATTGATTGATTGTGGCGGGGTGGTGAGGAGGAGAGATTCTGGGTGTGAATGGGTATGGAAGGTGGTTGTGTGTACGTGTGGTGTGGTGTGGTGTGATGTGGTGTGGTGTGATCGAAGTGTCGATACAGACTGACTCGTTGATTGACTGATTGATTGTGGGTGGGAGGGTTTGGGGGTGGATGGCTATGGTATGGGTGAAGGTTGTGTGTACGTGTGGTGTGGTGTGGTGTTGAGAGGTGTGGTGTGGTGTGGTGTGGTGTTGAGAGGTGTGGTGTGGTGTGGTGTTGAGAGGTGTGGTGTGGTGTGGTGTGGTGTGGAGAGGTGTCGATACAGATTGACTCGTTGATTGACTGTGGGTGGGTTTGGAGGTGGATGGCCATGGTATGGGTGGTGGTTGTGTGGTGTAGTGTGGTGTGGTGTTGAGAGGTGTGGTGTGGTGTGGTGTTGAGAGGTGTGGTGTGGTCTTGAGAGGTGTGGTGTGGTGTGGTGAGGTGTGGTGTGGTGTGGTGTGGTGTGGTGTGGAGAGGTGTCAGGTGTCGATACAGATTGACTCGTTGATTGACTGTGGGTGGGTTTGGAGGTGGATGGCTATGGTATGAGTGGTGGTTGTGTGGTGTGGTGTGGTGTGGCGTGGACTGACTGACTGATTTATTGATTGGGGGCGGGGGGGGGGAGGGTTCGGTGGATGGGTATGGGAGGTGATTATGTGTATGTGTGGTGCGGGGTGGTGGTGGTGGTGGTGGTGGTGTGTGTGTGTGTGTGTGTGTGTGTGTGTGTGTGTGTGTGTGTGTGTGTGTGTGTGTGTGTGTGTGGATCGGTCGGTCTCTCCATCTGGAGCTGACAGAGGGACTGCTTCTGTCTCCCTCCTCTCTCTCTTTTCTACCCCACCCCCCACCCACCCCCCGCCCACAACTCTTCCCTCGCCTCCATCTCTCTCTCTCTCTGGAGCTTGACAGAATGACCGTTTCTGTCCGCCCCCGCCCCCCAAAGCCCCCACACCCCTCCGCCATCTCTCCCTCTCTCTCTCTCTCTGTGTCTCTGAGGGAGGAAGACTGACTATTACTGTCATTCAACTTTCAAACGCGCGGCAACGGGCGTAACAGCTTCGCCAGGCAGCACCGATCCATCAGAGACTTCCCCGATGCGTCTGTAATTAATTAGCTTCTGTCGAGAGGAGGCCCCCCAACAGGATGAGCCACTCGCACGCATGCACGCACGCTCTCACACGTGTGTGGGTAATGTCTGCTATGCAGCCTTCTGTCGTGTTGTGTTGTTTGTCTTGGGTTGGCTGACTCTTTCTGTGTGTTGTTGATATATTGTTGTTGTTGTTCGATGTTTATTTGTGTGTGTGTGTGTGTGTGTGTGTGTGTGTGTGTATGTTGTTGTTGTTGATATACTGTTGTTATTGTTCGTTGTTGTTTGTGTGTGTGTGTGTGTGTGTGTATGTGTGTATGTGTGAGTGTGTGTGTGTGTATATATATATATGTGTGTGTGTGTGTGTGTGTGTGTGTGTGTTTGTGTGTGTGTGTGTGTGTGTGTGTATGTTGTTGTTGTTGATGTATTGTTGTTATTGTTCGTTGTTGTTGTTGTTGTTGTTGTTGTTGTGTGTGTGTGTGTGTGTGTGTTTGTTTGTGTGTGTATATGTGTGTGTGTGTGTGTGTGTGTGTGTGTGTGTGATCTTGTCCGCTGGCTACATTTGACACTCGAGGTGAAGCCTTTTTTGCGAGTTTTGTTTCGTTTTTAAAACAAGGTAGCTTTCCCTGCACAATATTTTAAAAAAAACCCTCCAGCATTCGCATAATTATGTTAAAGATAGACTCTTCCTACTATTTAAAAAAAAGAAGTCCATACTTTTAAAAATATACTGATTTTGGTTTTTCAAGTACACACAGTGCCAATGGTTTACTGTTAATCGCAGAGTACTCATATTTGGCTGGACTGTTCACAGGTTATCATGCTTCGTTCTGCACACTGAATTGTGTGACCTACCAACCTACATGTGTCATGCTGCTGCCCCATCTACAGTCACTATATTAAGGTAAAAACGTAAGGACATCATGCTGTCAGTCCACAACACCTACCCTCTCACGCGCATTGTATTCAGTTCGAAATATTGGTTGAACTATCAAAGGAATGACTGAGTCATCGCTTGAAGCTGTTAGCAGCGTTTGATTGGCTAGAGCGAACCGGGCGTCTTTTCACTGTCAGCCGCGCGAAATTTGGCCGAAACTTACAGGCCTGGTTTGACTGATTGATGCGGATACTTATATAGCGCCGATCCTCGGTCAGAGACCAAGCTCTAAGCGCTTTACATACACGGAGTCATTTACACCACAGGCTGCCTACCTGGGTAGAGCCGACTGACGGCTGCTACTGGGCATTCATCATTCGTTTCCCAGTGTGTCATTCAATCAGATTTCAGGCACGCACACAAACACACTCAGACAGACATGTAACATTTTACGTTTATGACCGTTTTTTGTTTTAATTCGACGCCATGTAGGCAGCCATATTCCGTTTTCGGGGGTGTGCATACTGGGTATATTCCTGTTACCATAACCCACCGAACGCTGACACGGATTACAGGATCTTTAACGTGCGTATTTGATCTTCTACGTGCGAAGGGGGTTCAGGCACTAGCAGGTCTGCACATATGTTGACCTGGGAGATCGGAAAAATCTCCACCCTTTACCCACCAGGTGCACCGAGATTCGAACCTGGGACACTCAGGTTGAAAGTCCAACGCTTTAACCATTCGGCTATTGCATTAAAAAAAAAAAAAATTGACGTGGTACAGTATACGACACCGAACTATCTTGTCTCTCTCTTCATTGTTTATCTACTCCATGTTGGAGTTCGAAATCTTTGATTTTTTTCCTTCTTCTTTATTCTACCTGAAAAAAATCATTGTTGAATATGATGAAAAGCACACTCTTTCAGTTAACAGTTGTTTGGTTTTATTTGGCTTTGTTTTACTGGCGCACGCGACTGGTTATCTCTTCTGTTTGTCCACTTGTGTGCATGTCTGATTGTCTGTCTGTCTCAGTTCTTTTTGTTATACTATCATAACCCCAAGACTGTGCACTTGGCGCACTGAAAAAGAACCCATGGCAACGAGAGTGTTGTCCTCTGGCGAAATTACGTAAAATGAAATCCACTTTCATAGGTACACAAATATGTAAGCATGCACTCAAGGCCTGACTAAGCGCGTTGGGTTATGCTGCTGGTCAGGCATCTGCTCAACAGATGTGGTGTAGCGTGTATGGATTTGTCCGAACGCAGTGACGCCTCCTTGAGAAAGTGAAACTGAAACTGAAACTGTGAGAGGGGGGGGGGGGGGGGGGGGGGGCGGGGGGGGGGGGGGGGGGGGAAAGAAGCTTATTTATTGCGAATATCATTACACCTAGTAAAAACATAGTTTCTTCTCTCTCTTTCTCTCTCATTTCTTTTCAACTCCTCTCCCCCTAACCCTCGACCCCCCCCCCTTCCTTCTCCCCTCTCTCTTACCTACCCCCCCCCCCCTTTCCTTCCCAATCAAACCCCAACGTCATCTCCACTCCCCCCCCCCCAACACACACACACACTCTCACGTTCGTGTCCAATCGCTGTTTGACCTTCCACCGAAAGCTGAGTAATGGACAGGGGAGCTCAGCGAGAGGAAGCTGCGGGTTGACACATACTCATAACCCCACCCCCACCCCGAAAAACACACACAAGGACACACACACACACTCTCTCTCTCACAGATATATATATATATATATATATATATATATATATATATATATATATATATATATATATATATGTATATATGCACACTCCCTCTCTCACTAACTCACAAACATGCGCACACTCTCTATCTCTCTCTCTCTTTCAAACACACACACACAACATTCTCTCTCATGTCTACACTCTCTCTGTCCCTCTCTCTCTCTCTCTCTCACACACACACACAACATTCTCTCATGTCTACACACACACACCCTCTCTCTCTCTCTCATTCTCTCTCTCTGTGTCTCACACACACAGGCATCCACATACGCACGCACAAACACACACACACACTCTATCTCACACACACACACACACCCTCGAAACAACACATAAATTAACAAGAGAGGCAAGACCTTTAAGGCTCACTTGTGATACACTTAAAACGAATTAAAAAAAAATAAATCGTTAAAATGTGTTCTGTATTTGTTATAATAAAGCTTCGGATTAGAGAGAAAAGAAAAAAAAAGAAAAAAAAAGAAAAAAAAAGAAAAAAAAAAAAGGCCTGAGTGTAGATTCGAGTCCAGCATTTTCGGTTGGGAAGAAATTGTCTTCCTTACTGTGCCATTGCGGATCCATGAATAACATTCATTCAAGCATGCTTTTTAAAGGGCGATAAATCGATTGCGGTATTCGAAGTCATAACGCTGTTTAAATCATATCATTCTGGTGTATCTCGGGCATTTAAAGAATTCTTTAAGGGCATTTAAGAACTCTTTAAAGTCCGCGGTAAAGGAGACGTGGCCATCGCCGCAACCACACTGCAACATTTAGCCCTTTTTTCTCTGGATCTATAAATATATATATATATATATGTACTAGTTTGGTTACACCCGCCGGGAAAGTACGACACGCTTGATTCAATTTCTCTTTTATGTTAATTCTAGTTAATTGAGTATCCAATTTAAAAGATTCGTACGCAGTAAACACGTCGATGGTGTAGTCTGTGTCACTGTATGTGTTCTGTCCAGAATTTGTAATAGTTCTTTCCATTTAACTGCGAACAAGAAAATCGAGGTCACGCAGTCTACTCACTAAGCATCGCCAACTGGGATTCGGTAATAGGGTTTTCGGAATCCCCGGAAATGGGCTCAACGAAACAAAACGTAAATGATACGGGGAAACACGGCATTATTCGGGAGACTTACAAACTATCATTAGTATGAAGATTTTTTTTCCTACTATTTTTAAGCCAAATTTGGTATTGACGGACAAAGTATTTCCAGGGAAAATGGCAATGTTAAAGTTTTCCACGGACATACAAACATAGATACAGACAGACATGCACACACACACACACACACAACCGAACACCAGGTTATAACACAGACTCACTTTGGTTTACACACGTGAGTCAATAAATATTTCATACGCAGGCGAGTTCTCTTGCTTCAGCTGCCTGCCTGCCTGCCTGTCTGTCTGTCGTCAGGGGGTGTTCACACAATACACCAACAGCTGATGGATGGACTCCCCACCCACCCACCCCCACCCCCTTTCACCCCAGACTCTCTCTCTCTCCCTCCCTCCCTTCCTTCCACCACCACCAATCACCCCTTCTCCTCTCCCCTACAGTCCCCCCCCCCCCAGCCCCCTCCCGACCTTTACACCTCTGAAATATGCATACACATACCATTCCCCGTGAATATGGTCTTGGCGTGCTGGAAATGTCAGAAGCCGAGGTTGTTTTTTTTTTTTTTTTTTTTTTTTTTTTTTTCAATAACTGAAGACCATCCGGCAGAATAGCAGCAACGGCAGCAGCAGCATTGAAAGCTCAAAACAGGGGGTGGGGATGTGTGGGGGTAGGGCGGGGTTGGTGGTGGGGAGATTCTGTTTCATCATTGCCATGTCAGAGTGTGCTGCTGTTTCGTCGTTGTTACTGTTGTTGTTGGTGGTGGTGGTGGTGGTGCTGGTGCTGGTGTGGATGGGTGGGAAGGTTAGAAAGCCCAATACAACAGCACATGGCAATGCTTGAGAGAGGCCAGAGAGACAGACAGACAGACAGACAGACAGAGACAAAGACAGGGACAGTAAGGGTCACAGAGCGAGAGAGAGAGAGAGAGATGTATATATATACATATATTATATATTCATATATATGTGTATATATATATATATATATATATATATATTTAGAAAGAGAGAGAGACAGGGAGAGAGAGCATAGGGTGGGGGGAGAGAAAGAAAGAGGGTGAGAGAGAGAGAGGGGGGGGAGAAGAAAGAGAGAGAGAGAGAGAGAGAGAGAGAGAGAGAGAGAGAGAGAGAGAGAGAGAGAGAAAGCGAGAGAGAGAGAGAGAGAGAAAGCAAGAGAGAGAGAGAGAGAGAGAGAGAGAGAGAAAGCGAGAGAGAGAGAGAGAGAAAGCGAGAGAGAGAGAGAGAGAAAGCGAGAGAGAAAGCGAGAGAGAGAAAGAGAGAGAGAGGAAGCGCGAGAGAGAGAAAGAGAGAGAGAGAGAGAGAGAAAGCGAGAGAGAGAGAGAGAGAAAGCGAGAGAGAGAGAGAGAGAGAGAGAGAGAGAGAGAGAGAGAGAACAAACAGAACTCAGAACGAAGAAATATTTTACTGCAAGGCCACCGGCCTGTTTGCATAGGAGGTACATACAGCATACCGAAAATAAAGGGGGAAGGGACCAACACCAGAGAGAGAGAGAGAGAGAGAGAGAGAGAGACAGACAGAGAGAGACAGAGAAACAAACATGTACATTCTCTTTCAACACTGCCAGATTTCTTTCTGTTTTTTGGGTGTTTTTCCACTCAGCCGCATCATCAAGTACGACCTGTGTTGTCAACACAAACACCACCCACCCCCACCCCCTCCTACCCACACCCAACCACTCACTCACTACCCCTGCTCCACTCTCCCCACCACCACCACCATGTCGCCCCCACCTTCCGCACACTTCTCTTTCTCTTATGAAAATTCTTTCCTTTTATTTCACCCTGTGTACTGTGTGTGTGTGTGTGTGTGTGTGTGTGTGTGTGTGTGTGTGTGTGTGTGTGTGTGTGTGTGTGGCTGTGTGTGTGTGTGAGTGTGTGTGTGTGTGTGCGTGTGTGTACGCGCGTGCGTGCGTGCGTGTGCGCGCGCGCGTGTATGTGAGTGAGTAAGTGAGTGAGTGCATACATGCGTGCATGTGTGTGCGAGTGCGTGCGCGCGCGTGTGTGCGTGTGTAGTAAGTAGCGGTAACAGTATCGGGTGCATGCATGCAGTGTATGTATGGTCGTGTGGTGATGTGCGGCAGGACAGTAAGGTTGACGAGTTGACGAGGAGTGAGGAGAGGGCCGGGGGGGGGGGGGGGGGGGGTCGGGGGGGCATATAGGGGAGGTGACATGCGAGTGGAGGTGGGGGCAGGGGGCAGGGGGCAGGCGGGGGAGGGGCGGGAGGCAGGCTGAAGTGCTGGAGAGTACGGTGCATGGGATGGGTGGGAGAGGATAGAAGTATTAGTAGTAGGGGTAGTGGTGGTGGTGGTGGTGGTGGTAGTGATAGTAGTAGTAGAGACATAAGAGTGGAGGGGTGGACAGTGTGGGTAAAGTGGGGTGGGAGCGGACAGGAGTAATAGTAGTAGTAGTAGTAGTAGTAGTAGGGGTAGTGGTGGTGGTAGTAGTAATAGTAGTAGTAGAGACATAAGAGTGGAGTGGTGGCGAGGATAGTAGTAGTAGTAGTAGTAGTAGTAGTATTAGTAGTAGTAGGAGCAGCAGCAGCGCAGCAGCAGCAGCAGTAGTAGTAGTAGTAGTAGCAGCAGCAATAGTAGTAGTAGTAGCAGTAGCAGCAGCAGTAGTAGTAGTTGTAGTAACAGTAGTAGAGGAGACATGGAAGGGGGTGGGGGCAGGCTGAAGGGGTGGAGTGTATGGGGTAAGGTGGGGTGGGTGGTAGAGGATAGTAGTAGTAGTAGTCGTAGTGTAGTAGGAGAAGGAGGTGGAGGAAGAAGGGGAGTCGTCTATCCATCAGGAACCAGAGAGAGAGAGAGAGAGAGAGAGAGAGGCAGACAGACAGAGACAGAGACAGATATAGTTAGCACACACACAAAAAAAAACAACAACAAAAAATCCCAATCTTCAGAGGTACTGCAACTCGGAACAGAGTCTTCATGGAGCTAGCTGTAATTGAAAAGATTAAACGAGACTTATACTACCCGCATGTTGACGTTCGTACAGGAGCTCTCTACCCCACTGAAGGGCACACCGAAAAAAAACAACAACAAAAAAAAAACAAACAAACAAAAAACAACAACAACATGGTTTGAGTGTGCGTGCTAACTGTCCTGACCAATCACGCTTGGACCAGGTACATCTTGGCACTTACAATCCGAAAGAATTACAGAGGTGAGGGGGCGAGGAGGTCAGAGGAGGTGGGGGGGGGGTGGGGGGGGGGGAGGAGGAGAGGAGAGGTGGGGGAGGGGGAAGGGGGGTGTTTGTACCTGACTTTAGAGAGAGAGGAGAGACAAAAAAAAAAAAAAAGCAAGAGACGGTGGCCGAATGGTTAGAGCGGGGGATTCTCGCCACGGGTTCCCCCCCCCACCCCCCCCCCCTGAGTTCGATCTTCCCTGGTTTCGGCGCACCGCACCTGATGAAAGAGTTAAAGGGTGAAGATTGTTGTTTTTGTTTTTTGTGTTTTTTTCCCCCTTTCTTTCTGATCTCCCAGGTCAACAAAAGTATGTGCATACCTGCTTGTGCCCCCCACCCCGCGTGTGTATACGGATACTGAAGATCAAACACACATGTTAAATATCATGTAATCCATGCCAGCGTTCCGTGGGTTATGAAAACAGGAACATAACCAGCATGCATACTCCTGAAAACGGAGTATGGCTGCCTTTATGGCAGGGTAAAAAAAAAAAGCAAACAAGCAAACAAAGCAACAACAACAAAAAACAACAACAACCCAACAAGCCAATGGATACACAAGTGAAAAGGTTACGTGAGAGGGGAAAAAAAAGCAGCTTATTTATTGCGAATATCATTACACCTAGTAAAAACATAAAACACAGTTTCCTCTCTCTCTCTCTCCTCTCCCCCTAACCCTCGACCCCCGCCCCTTCCTTCCCCCCTCTCTCTTACCTAACCCCCTCCCCCCCCCCCTTTCCTTCCCAATCGAACCCCAACGTCATCTCCAGTGAGAGTGTGTCTGTGAGTGTGTGCAAGACTGAAACCTGACTGAAGGGCACAGGAAGCGAAAGACGAACACCCAATGGCAGCTGTCAGTCGGCTCTACCCTGGCACGCAGCCTAGTTGTGTATATGACTCATGACTCCCGAGTTTGTAAAGCCCTCAGAAGCTTGGTTTGTGACCGAGGATAGGAGCTGTACAAGTACCCATATCAACATCGTCACCAACATCATCATCATCTTCACCATAATTATCATCATCATCGTCATCACCACCACCATCATCATCACCACCATCATCATTATTGTCATCACCATCATCATCCTCACCACCGCCAGCATCGTCATCATCATCACCATCACCACCATCATCATCATCACCATCATCACCACCACCACCATCATCATCATCACCACCACCATGACCATGACCATCACCACTGCAGCTGTGTGGGTTCCTTGTTCAGAGCTGAGCATTGCTTGTTGTTGTCTATGTGGAGTACAGGGAGGGTGGGCGTTGGAGAGGGGGGTGCGGGGTGGGAGGGGGTTGGGGGGGGGGGCAACAGACAGACTGCCCACAGGGAGGGTGGGGTTGGGGGCCGGGGGGGGCGGGGGAAGGGGGGGGGGGGCAACTGTCAGGCAGACAGACAAAACGACAGACAGACAGACTGCCCATAGGGAGGGTGGGGTTGGGGGCCGGGGGGCGGGGGGATGGGGGGGGGCAACTGTCAGGCAGACAGACAAAACGACAGACAGACAGACAGACTGCCCATAGGGAGGGTGGGGTTTGGAGGCAACTGGCAGGCAGACAGAACAGGAAGCATTCCCCCGCACCTACCCCCTTCTCAACAGTCCGCACTTCCATCATTACGCTGCGCTGTGCTGTGCTGTGTTGCTTTGTATTGCGTTGCGTTGCACGGCATTGCATTTCATTTTTTTTTTCTTTCTTTGAAACAAAAAAGGGTGGGGCCTCAGTTGCATGCAAACAACGGAGCACCCCCTATTTTTCTTTTCTTTTTTATGTTCTTTTTTCTTTTCCTTTTCTCTTTTTTTCTTTCTCTCTCTTTTTTTCGTTTTTGGGTGCTGCCTCTTTTCAATGGAAAACAACAACAACAAAAAACAAAAAAATTCCCTCAGTTCTAAAGTATGTCTGTTTTGCTATGAACGGACAATTACTTGGCAGACTTTCGTGTTTAAAATGTTATTGTTGTGTTGTCTTGCGATGGTTTGGTCCTTCCATCCCCAAATGGGCCGACTACCATCCTCTTGTTGCCACATGTGCCTCAGCGTTTTCGGACATGCGACTAGCTTTTTTTTTTTGCTTTCGTTTTTTTTCCCTTTCTGATATTGTGGAGAATGGGGGAGGAGGAGGAGGAAGTGGGGGGGAAAGCGGAGGTAATGGGGTTGGGGAGGAGGGGAGTGGGGAGGGGAGGGGTGGGACCAGTGTGGAGAAGGTGGTGGGGAGGGGCGGTGGAGGGGGGGGGGGGGGGTCAGAGGAGAGGAAGTGGCCTATCTAACAGTTCAGGGGTGGAGGGGAATTTATGCGATCTGTCATGTGTTGAGCAACAGGTTTCCGGAAGTTGGTTCTGCGACGCGCGCGCACTGACACGTGCAGGCACACGTGCGCGCATATACAGACAGACAGACAGACAGACAAAGACAGATTGACAGACAAAGAGAGAGAGAGAGAGAGAGAGAGAGAGAGAGAGAGAGAGAGAGAGAGAGAGAGAGAGAGAGAGAGAGAGAGAGAACGAACGAACGAACGAACGAACGAACGAAGTTTTTTATTGAGGGAAGTGGAATAAGCATACATGTGCTTTTTTTCATCCAGCCCTCAGGGCAAATGGAAATTGAATATGAATCAAAACATCCACAAAGTAGCAAAGAGATGAAGAAATAAAGACATGACATTCACATTCACATTTAAACATGCACATCTACATAATAAACATGTACATTTACATAATCATGATACAAACATCATCATGTCATGAAGGAAAAAGATCAAACCATCCCCCCTTTAAAAAAAACAACAAAAAAAACAAACAAACAAACAAACAAAAAAACAACAAAAAAACAGCCCCTCTCAAGCCTCCCCCCCCCCCCCCCCCCCAAAAAAAAAAAAAAAAAAAAAATTCAGGACACTGATTGTGGTTGTATATCATTAAGTAGTGCGATAGCGGTTAGACATACAATTAAACTATATATGCGTATTCAATAAGATAAAGTCAAGTTAAGTATGACTGTTGACATATTTGTCCATAAGGTGTGTATGGTAATGTTTTTTGAATTCTTGAATGCTTTTCTGAACATTAAGATTGGATGAAATATTGTTCCATAAACAGCCTCCTGAATAAATGAGACTGGATTTAAACAGATCTACTCTTGGAATGGGGATCTTAATCTTGTTGGTCTGGCGGACTAGCGTGGTGGGAAATCTATCTCTCAAAGATGGAGCATAATTTGACATGATTTTAAAAATAAAAACTGCTTTGTTGTATTCAAGTTTAAGCTTTAGGGGAAGAATATCTAAATGTCTGTAGTCGTCAGCAGTCAGTGATGAAGATTTCAGAAGGATTAATTTAAGAGCTCGTCTATGCAGACTTAGTAAAGGTTTTAGTATATTATCGCTAGCTGAATCCCAGAGTGTTGACGCATAGTTAATATGTGATTCAATATAAGCAAAAAAGAATAATTTTCTACAATGCAAATCAAGAAAATGTTTAATTCTGGAAAGCTGATAAATCTTTTTGGATAGGGTTTTGCATAATGACATAATATGACTGGACCAAGATAAGTTGTTATCAATGGTGACTCCAAGAATTTTATGATTATCAACTTCTTCTATTGGATGACCATTAATGGAAAAGGGTGGAAGGTTGTGTGAAAAATTTTGGCGTTTCTGTCTGGTGGTGAGTATGAGACATTTCGTTTTTTTTGGATGGAGACGCATGTGATTTAAATTGGACCATCTAACTATATCATTAATGCTTTGTTGCAGAGCATAGTACACTTTGTCTATTGTAGTGTGATTTGTATGTATTGTTGTATCGTCTGCAAACATCTCACATAATGCATTAATAAATAGAGGCAAATCATTTACATAAACAGAAAACAATATTGGACCAAGAATTGAACCTTGAGGAACTCCGTAATAGATAGACTGTAAAGAGGATTGAGATTCATTCATAGATACAATTTGTCTTCTGTCTGATAGAAATGAAGATATGAGGTCAAGTGTATTTCCAGAAAAGCCATATAATTTTAGTTTTTTCAAAAGAAGAGTGTGGTCTATCACATCGAATGCCTTCATAAAATCCACCATGAGAACACCAGTAATTTCATTATTGTTTATATTTGTGAGCCATTGTTCGACTAAGTTAGTGAGTGCTGTATGACAGGAGTGCTTGGACCTGAAACCAGACTGATTTGGATGAAATAATTTGTAGTGATTGAAATGATTAAGGATATGTTTGTTAATGTGTTTTTCTAAAGGTTTTGACAATATTGATAAGATTGAAATTGGTCTGTAATTGGAAGGGTCTGTACGGTCTCCTGACTTAAAAATGGGTACTACTTTCGCGACTTTAAAAGATTTAGGAATGATCTTTTTTGTGATACATTGGTTATAGACATAAGTAAGTGTTTCGGCAATTATAGGAGCAGAGAGTTTTAATATCTTTCCATCTATACCATCAATACCTTTCGAACCTGTTTGCTTCAAGTGGGAAAGAGCATAGTAAACTTCATGTACATCCATAAGAGGGATATCAAGGTGTGATGAAATATTTTTAGTGTTACAAAAGGTTTCGAGAATATCAAGTGAATTAAGGGATGACATGTTTGTTCCTACTGTTGAGTTAGCTACATTACAAAAATGTGTATTTCGGTTATCTGCTGATATGTCGTTAGTTGTTGTGGATTGCGTGATATTATGTTTATTATTTAACTGATTTATGGCTTTCCAAATCAATTTATTATTGGATTTTGTGGAAATAAGTTCTTGAAAATAATTCTTTTTTTCTGAACGTTTCAAAGCATTTACAAGATTACGTTGTTTTCTGAATTCATCTTTCTTACCTTCTGAGAGAGACGAGTCTCTTTCCTTAATCTTATCATCAATGGTTTTAGTCATCCACGGCTGTTTAGGATAGCTTTTGACACGTTTTGTTATGAATGGAGCATGTTTATCATATACATTAAGAAAATTGTGATACCAAACCTCCAGTGCTTCTTCAGGATTAGAGAACTGATAAACAGCTGACATATTGGAATGTATCAAGTTCTGTAGAAATAAATCCTTATCAAATTGTCTAAAATCTCTATGGCAAACGGTTTTATGTCTATTTGCAGGAATTTTTACACCTCGTTTGGACCATGTGAAACATATAGGGGAATGGTCACTGCAGCCAAACGTTGGGGAACATACTTCTGTTATGGAGTTTGTAGATGAAGCGTATATATGATCTATAAGTGTTTTTGACGTTGCAGTAACTCTCGTAGGTATGTCAATTAACTGCGTTAGGTGAAATGATTCATAAAGTTTTGTCCAGTGTTTGTTTGATTTGAGTAAGTCAATATTAAAGTCACCTAATAGTATTATTTCACTTGAAGACAAAGAAGCTTCTTCCATCATCAACATAAACTTGTCTATCCAATCTACATGTTCAGCTGGATTTCTATAGATAAAGCCGAGAAGGATAGGTTTTGATTTCTTAAAGCGTATTTCGATCCATACAGATTCAACTTGATAATTTTCGAGTGATTCAATTCGTTTAAAGTTAATGTTTTGTTGAACATATACTACAAGGCCTGTTTCTCTAGAACATTTCGGATCATTACGAATAATACAATAGCCTGGTAGTAGTAAATCAGAGTCTTGTATATGGTCTGTTAGTCTTGATTCAGCAAATCCGAATATGTGAAACTGTTTTCCGGAGTTTGAAAGGACATGGGATACATCAGCTAGTTTGTTGATGATATGATTAATATTCAGAAAACCTACTTTAAAACCATCGGATATTGGCCAAGTGTTGAGTGTTTTAGTCATGGAACAGAAAAAGTGAATACAACAGTATCAAAGATGACTATTAATGTTATGATACAATGGTACAATGGAAAGGAGAAAAAAAAGACACAAGAAGTACCAAAGGGCACCTCCAAAAGTACACAGTGTGCAATATACTTAACCACTGATTAAACAACCTATCAAATAACAAGTCACATAAAATATAGTCGAATACACCAAGTAATTAGGTCAATTATATATCCAAGTTTACACCGTCATCAAATAAGAAGTCACATAGAATACAATTCAAATATAGCAAGTAATAAGGTCAATAATATTTACTGCGTCCGCACAACTCACGTAATTTGCGCTGAATATAGTTTTGGTCCGGCAAACTATGACAACCTCATGTGCATTACGAGATCACGAGTGTGTCCGCAACACACACACACACACACACACACACACACACACACACACACACACACACACACGCATGAACGTTCACGAGAATGTGCACTTACCGCACCCACGCACTTGCTGCACGAGCGTGTGAACATTCGCAGAACTATACATATCACACGCATGATTCACATAACTGTACATGTACATTTGTATACCGGAATGCTATTAATATATAAATATATGAATATATTATATGTATATATGAATTTATATTTTAGTATAACAACACCCAGTTAGACAGATGATATTGATGAGAAATCAAATCAATCTATGTTGTTTATAGCCCTGCCGACCACTAAGGTCATAATCATCAGGGCTATGTTGATGAGAAAACTCACACAGGTGTACCATAATAGTAGGGGTGGAAGTGTTGTTGGAATGACAATATTTTTGATGCCATCTTAAATAGTTCGTCAGTGTATGTGTCATAATTCACAGGCATTGCAGGATTTCCCGTTTCTTGTCTCTGGGAAATGTTTGGACGGATATTAGCTGCATGGTTACTGTTGTATGAGGTGGTGATATTTTGATTTGGGTGATTGTAATATTGAAACTGATGAGGGTGTTTGGGAGGCATGGAAAACGGGGGTTCATCTCTTTGTGATTTTGGAATGAGAGGTGGAAAATGGTAAGATGATTGCATGGGTGGGGGTGCATGTTCTGATATCTGACCAACAGGACGACGCTCTTGGTTTTGTTTGAATGGTAAGGAGTTGTAATATTCCCTAGAATTTGGTACTCTCTGGGGGTAGGACGGGGGTGAGACAAGTGGAAACGAATTCAGAGGAGAGTCTGATCTGCTATTGGTATATGTTTTTATGGGACCTTTGGTTTCTCTGTGGGATCCTCTTCGCCACAGGGTTTTGAGATTTTCAGCAAGTCTTGCTGTTCCTCTGGTATTCGTGTGCTTTATACTGCTGTACAGACCTGTGTCTGATGCGAAAGGAAGAAAATTATCAATAAAAGCAATATTGTGGTTTTTACATATTTCTTTTAGATTTAGGTTTGAGGGCGTTATGACATTATTAAAATGATGATTCCCTCTGGCAGGCAAAATGGAGCTGAAAGCTACACGTGCGTAGGGGAAGGTTTTAGAACATAGAATAAAAAGTTCATTCCATGTTTCTGGGGATACTGGACCTGCGGGACAAGAGTTGACACCAACATGGATGATCACATCCTTTATGTTGGGTGAGACTGGTACGGAAGAAAGCCAGTGATGAAGGTCATCAATAGACATTCCTGGATCACAAAGTTTAAACATGCTTTCTCCACGAGGGGCCAGTCTCTTGGGGTTAATGAAGCGTATGACCGAGTCCCCAAGAAGCAGCATTGTTGCCTTTTCAGGAACAGTCATACGGTCCAAAACATCTCTGGTAGAGGGGTTTGAAACATTTTCTGATAGGTTCTTCTGTTTGTTTGTTAATATTTGTTTTGATTGTTGGGACTCTGTGAAATGAATTTGTTCTTTGTCATTATCATTGATATCATCGAGAACAGCAAAGGAATTGAAAGTAGAAATGTCTTCGTGGATCGTGATATTGTCATGGGGTAAGAGAGAGAGAGAGAGAGCGTGATGGATACGGATTCGGATAATTCATTCATGTGCAGGCCATTGCCCCTGATGAAGGGGTACATACACATGATCATGTAAGAAAAACAAGAAGATATAAGCGGTTATATATTCAAGAACAAACTTCAGTATTCTGAGACATCAGAGTTGATCGCAGAGAGAGAGAGAGAGAGAGAGAGAGAGAGAGAGAGAGAGAGAGACAGACAGACAGACAGACAGACAGAGACAGAGAGACAGAGACACAGAGAGAGAGAGAGACAGAGACAGACAGAACAACCAACCAACCAATCAATCAATCAATCAAAAATAACAAACGACAACCGCGCTTGCATTTCAGTTCCGAACTAATTCTGTTTGAAGGAAAGGCAAACAACAAACCAGAACTCTCTCTCTTCCAGTCCATGTGGAACGAAAGGGGGGAGGGGGGAGGTGGGGTGGACAGACCCCGCAACAGCTGGAAGATGCCAGCATTGTCCACATCTACTATAAAGGGGAGGCAACCGCCAGTCTTGCCACAACCACCGAGGCATCTCCCTCTTAAACGTCTATCGCTGGGAAGATTCTGGCCCGTGCGAGGTGTCTTGACTCGCGTTTGCAGACAGTTTGAAGGGAAAGGTAACTGGCGAGTTTGGCTTTCTGTCGCACCACCACCACCGCCACCACCACCACACTAACCCTACCCCCACACCCACACTCCACAAACACACGCACAACCCCCTCTTGTGCCCTCAAGCAGACTGCTTTATGACCCCTCAAACTTCATTATAGGAAGCCGGGTCTTCTGCCAGACTGGCCAAGGACGTCTGTCTGCCTGTCTGTTTGCCTGTCTGTCTGCTTGTCTGTCTGCCTGCTTGTTTGTTTATTTGCGTCTGTGCCAGCTCTCTCTCTCTCTCTCTCTCTCTCTCTCTCTGTGTGTGTGTGTGTGTGTGTGTGTGTGTGTGTGTGTGTGTGTGTGTGTGTGTGTGTGCAGATTAGCAAGGACAGATTGGAAGAATGCCTAAAATTTTAATCCTTGAATAAAAACGTTTTGAGTTACTATGAGTTACTCTCTCTCTCTCTCTCTTTCACACACACAGAGACACACACACAAATGCATATACTCACACACACACACACACACGCACGTACCACCCAAGGTTTTTTCAGCAGCTGTCTCAGAAAACCGAACTCCAGCAGAGGGTGAATCCAGTCTGATGTGACCAGGCTGAAATTGGAGTCGAGTCACACTTGCTTAGCTGGACAGCAGCTGATACCTACAGACCCCCCCCTCCCGCCCCTCCCTTTCCAGCCCCCCCGCCCGCCCCAGCCCCTTTCCCCGCTCCCTCGAAAGCGGTCAAATTGTTGGTATTTTGCTTCTCTCCGTCTACATGTCTGCTGGCAAAGGGCTGCAAGTGGGACTGATATTCCGGTGTAAAATCCTCAAACTCCCACCCCTCCTAAATGTTTACCCCTGGGTCATTTATGGATAGACCCTCCACACTCTGCCTGGCAATTACCTTTCTACGGAATTAACTCAAGGTATTGAAAAAGGAGGAAGGTGGCAGAATAGTTAAGGCGCTCTTCTGCAAATACAGGAGTCCCTGAGGGTCTGGGTCTGTGTTCAAATCCCGCTCTCGCCCTTTCTCCTAAGTTTGACAGGAAAAAATCGAACTGCGCGTCTAGTCGTTCGGATGAGACGACGATGAACCGAGGTCCCCGAGTGCAGCAGGCACTTGGCGCACTGAAAAAGAAACCAAGGCAACGAGAGTGTTGTCCTCTGGCAAAAGTTCTGTCGAAGAAATCCACTCTGATCGGTACACAAACATGATAATATACATGCACTGAAAGCCTGACAAAGCGCGCTGGGTGTATATGCTGCTGGTCAGGCATTTGCCTAGCAGATGTGGTGCAGCGTATATGGATTTATCCGAACGCAGTGACGCCTCCTTGAGAAAACTGAAACTGAAACTTTAAGAAGGTAAGGGGGATCGTTCTGGGCTTCCCTTTACTGACCCCAATCCCCTCCTCCTCCTCCCCCCACGCTCCCCCTCCTGTCCATTGTAACTTAATCAACGTAAGGAAACGTAGGGCGGTGGGGGGGTGGGTCACTTAAATAGCCTGTAATGATTCTACCTGGGCCATAGTTTTCTCCTATGTGTGTGTGTGGGGGGGCGGGGGAGGGGGGGGAGGGGGGGGGGAGGGGGGGGGGGGGTCACTTCAAGCTGGACGAGCCTAGAATGATTAACAAACAAGTATAGAGTGCTAACTCGCTTCACACACAAGCTACACAACTTCAAGACAATGCTGCTTGTGCTACCTGTTCAGCTCGTACACGGGCTTAAAAAACAACAACGACAACAACAACAACAACAACAACAACCCAAAAGCAAAGGTGTGGGGTGCACTGGAACAAACCCAGACACTCCCTCCAATACAGTAAGCTCCGGCCTTGTCCTTAACACCAATGATTTGACAGGTGCATACGACAACAATGGCAGAATGATCCCCCCAGTTGGTATCTACCTTGGATTGATGACGTTACCATTATTATCAATATTGTAGGCATGCTTTACACTGTTACAGGGATGTTTTATTTACTGTTACTGTTACAATTCATGTTATCATTCACGGTCGGTGCAGTCAAGTCCTTTGTACAGCTCTTCCTTTCCCACTACTCTTGTTACTTCAGTCATCCCACAACCTCTTTCCATACGAGTACCCTCTCCCCCTCCCCCCCCCCATCTCCCAAGCGCACATACACACTTTTTTTTCTCCCCACCCCCTCCCACCCCCCACTCCGCCCCCGTCACCATCCCGTCTGATATAACTTAACAGTGAAAAGACGTAAAACAAAAGAACAAAACAGAATGACCACCATACCCAATTTGAAGTAAATTCCAACCAGAGGAACTGAGGGGAGTCGGGGGCAGGGGCGGGGGTGGGGTGGGGGTGGGGGGGTCAGTTTTGACCCAGTTTATATTTACCCCCTGGGGAAAGGGGGGGAGGGTCATTCCATTCGAGGCAAGTCTGAATTTACCTCCGTGGTAAATCTAGGCCAGACAGATTAGACCCCGAGGTAGAAACAACACCAACGGGGGTTACCTACATCGGCATAGGCTTGTACGTCGGGCTTGAAATGTATTATCATTATAATGTGCACACTGTTGCGGTCTGGATCAGGGTCCGTGGTTTGAGGGGGTGGGGAGTGGGGGGGGAGGGGGTGGGGTGGGGGGTGGCGGGGTATTTTGTTCTAATGTCAGATAATGTGGATGGAAATGAGGTTCACTGCTGTATTTCTTATGAGGTTAATTGTAAGATGATTCGTGCGTGTGAGTTAGTAAGCGAGAAAGAGAGTGAGTGAGTGAGTGAGTGAGTGAGTGTGTGTGTGTGTGTGTGAGGGAAGAGGGGGTGTGGGGGGGGGGAGAGGGAGGTTTGGTGTGGTGTGGTGTGGTGTGGTGTGGTGTGGTGTGGTGTGTATGTCTGTCTGTCTGCATGTATGTATCCATGCAGAGAAACAGAGAAATCTGTTGTGATAAAAAAGAGATATAATACAAACAATACAATGTATGTATGGATGTATGTATGCCTCCATCCTTCCCCCTTCCTTTCTTCCTCATTCCTCCCTTCCTTCTTCGTTTCACTTCCCTTCCTTATATTACTTCGACACGCCCACCCACGTCAAATCACGAGTTCTGCCTCACGAAAAGGTCGCCCCGAAAGAATTGTGTTTTTGAGTGTGCAACTCGCCATCAACCGACTGACGCGAGCTGTGATGATGTAAAAGCGACCGACGCCCAGACGAGTCAGGACACGAACTGATTTGCCCCAGATAGCTAGCAAGCTAGCCAGCACGCACACTAAAACCATGATTCTGAGGTGCCGCCCTGCCGCCCTCTCACAGGGGATAGAATTATAGTCCATTACTGCTTCACGGACTCGCCAGCACCCTCTTATTATTATCATCATTATTTTTTTTTTTTTTATGGGCTGACATTTATTGTTAAAGTCTTCCTGTCTTGATTGCAAATCGATCAACGGTTTGTGTAGGGAGAAATGGCGAGCATCAATGATGCATTCGCTGCTGCCTGCTGTTTCTCTGTCTGCCGCCCATATTTCAGTCACGGTACCATCGATTTTATTTTCGTTATTTTTTTTTTTTTCAGGTGATCGATCGACAAGAAGCAAGCGATTGGCGTGGTGCAGGCTGAAGGGTCTTGACGGCCGGTGGGCATGTTGGGTTCTTTTATGTAATAATAGCACTGTACCGTGCTGTGCTATACTGTACTGTACTGTACTATCGTGTACTGCACTACACTGTACTGTGGTACTGCACTACGCTGTATTGTACTGTATTGTACTGTACTGTACTATACTATACTGTACTGTACTGTGGTATTGCACTACGTTGTATTGCACTGTACTGCACTGTACTGTATTACACTACTCTGCACTGTACTACACTGTACTGTATTACACTACTCTGCACTGTACTGCACTGTACTGTATTGCACTACTCTGCACTGTACTGCACTGTATTACACTACTCTGCACTGTACTGCACTGTACTGTATTACACTACTCTGCACTGTACTGCACTGTACTGTATTGCACTACTCTGCACTGTACTGCACTGTACTGTATTGCACTACTCTGCACTGTACTGTATTACACTACTCTGCACTGTACTGCACTGTACTGTATTACACTACTCTGCACTGTACTGCACTGTACTGTATTGCACTACTCTGCACTGTACTGCACTGTACTGTATTGCACTACTCTGCACTGTACTGTATTGCACTACTCTGCACTGTACTGTATTGCACTACTCTGCACTGTACTGTATTACACTACTCTGCACTGTACTGTATTACACTACTCTGCACTGCACTGCACTGTACTGCACTGTACTGTATTGCACTACTCTGCACTGTACTGCACTGTACTGTATTACACTACTCTGCACTGTACTGTATTGCACTACTCTGCACTGTACTGTATTACACTACTCTGCACTGCACTGTACTGTATTACACTACTCTGCACTGCACTGTACTGTACTGTATTGCACTACTCTGCACTGTACTGTATTACACTACTCTGCACTGCACTGTACTGTACTGTATTGCACTACTCTGCACTGTACTGTATTACACTACTCTGCACTGCACTGTACTGTACTGTATTACACTACTCTGCACTGCACTGTACTGTATTACACTACTCTGCACTGCACTGCACTGTACTGCACTGTACTGTATTGCACTACTCTGCACTGCACTGCACTGTACTGCACTGTACTGTATTACACTACTCTGCACTGCACTGCACTGTACTGTATTACACTACTCTGCACTGTACTACACTGTACTGTATTGCACTACTCTGCACTGTACTGTATTACACTACTCTGCACTGCACTGCACTGTATTACACTACTCTGCACTGCACTGTACTGTATTGCACTACTCTGCACTGCACTGCACTGCACTGTACTGCACTGTACTGTATTACACTACTCTGCACTGCACTGCACTGTATTGCACTACTCTGCACTGTACTGTATTACACTCCTCTGCACTGTACTGTATTACACTCCTCTGCACTGTACTGTATTACACTACTCTGCACTGTACTGTATTACACTACTCTGCACTGTACTGCACTGTACTGTATTGCACTACTCTGCACTGTACTGCACTGTACTGTATTACACTACTCTGCACTGTACTGTATTACACTACTCTGCACTGTACTGCACTGTACTGTATTACACTACTCTGCACTGTACTGCACTGTACTGTATTACACTACTCTGCACTGTACTGCACTGTACTGTATTACACTCCTCTGCACTGTATTAAGTATTGCACCACACTGTACTATACTGCACTGTACTATATAACACTGCACCGTACTGCACAGTACTGTGCTGTATTGCATTATGCTGCACTGTACTGTAGTGAGGTGTACCATACTGTTCTGTAGTGTACTATACTGTACTGTAGCGTACTGCGAATTGCACTGAACTGCAGTGTTCCGTCCCAGTTTGAGCACGAGACAAGGACTGCATGTACACGCTGCTAACCCCCTAAACCCCACTTCCTTGTTTTTCTGCTGGCTCATCATTTGCACAGTTTCCTTGACATTTCTTTCACGCCGTTTATTCCTCCCCCACCCCCCCCCCCCCCCCCACCCCACCCACTCACACGAACACACACGTACACAGACAACACACACACACACACACACACACACACCAAAGCACACCAGAGAGAGAGAGGGGGAGAGAGGGGGGGAGAAGAGAGGGAGAAACAGGCATGTGGACAGACAATGACCAACATGATCTTGAGATTCGAACTTGAGACCTCTGGGGGCTCCACTGTCGGGCATTTGTACCTTTTTTTTATCAGCGCACCAAGCCGCTTCGCTCTCTCTCTCTCTCTCTCTGTCTCTCCCCTCTCTCTCTCTCTGTCTACCCCCCCTCTCTCTCTCTCTCTCTGTGTCTCTAACCCCCCCCCGGCCCCCCCCTCTCTCTCTGTGCCACCATTGCTGCTGTCGTGAGCGCCACAACAACTACTACTACTGCTTGAGCTACTGCTCTCTCTCTCTCTCTCCCCCCCCCCCCCTTTCTCTCTCTCTCCTCCTACAACTACCATTGCTGCTGTTGCTGCCGCTACAAAAACTGCTACTTCTACAAATGCTTCAGCTACTGTTCTCTCTCTCTCCCCCTCCCTCCCTCAACGCATGTTTAATATGTGTCATCGGCACGCAAACGGGGTCTGGGGGTGGGAGGCTGAGGACGGTGGGGGGTTGCGGGTGGCCGGGGAGAGGGAGAGGGGGGGGGGGGAGGGGGTACAGCAATTCTTAACCCTAATCAGGGTGCCGGATCCCATTTTCTCTTCTGGGTCAGTTCGCCATTTCATGTTCGATGGTACGCACTTAACCCTGCATTAAGGCTCGTTATTATCATCTCTCATCATCATCATCATCATCATCACACGCCCTTTGATGATGCTGCGGGTAGGGCGGAGGAGAGGTAGAAGGTTTCGAGTTGTTGAAGTGCATGACAGTTTTCTGTTCCAAGGAAAAGGGCTGCTTTGTGTGCTTTTTGACTCACTTGTGTAAACAAAGTGAGTCTATGTTTTAACCCGGTGTTCGGTTGTCTCTCTCTCTCTCTCTCTCTCTCTCTCTCTCTCTCTGTGTGTGTGTGTGTGTGTGTGTGTGTGTGTGTGTGTGTGTGGTAAACTTTTACATTGACATTTTCTCTGCAAATACTTTGTCAGTTGACACCAAATTAGGCATAAAAATAGGAAAAATTCACTTCTTTCCAGCCATCTTGTTTAAAACAATATTGCACCTCTGGGATGGGCACAAAAAAAAAAAAAAAAAAAAAAAATGAAGCCTAATCATATGCAAACTGCATTTACTGTCATATTTATATTTTTTGTATTATCTAAACGATTAGATTTTTTTTTTTACGTGTATCACAAGTGTCTTGAAGGCCTTGCCTCTCTTCTTTTTCTTCTTCGATCGTTGTTGGCGGCGGGCAGAGTGGACAGGAGGGTTTTGAGTTGAAATGAGTGACAGTCTTCTGTTCCATGGAAAAGTCTGCATTTTTTTTCTTTTTTTTAATTATTTTTTTTTTTTAACAAGCTGAAAAGAAAACCTCGTAGTTTTTAGCTCTCTCTTTTTTGAAGTACATTTCTATAAACAAGAAACAAAGATGAAGGGATATCATTATATTGATATGTTGTTGCGATTTTCTTGTCTGTACTCTACAACACGGAACCTGTTTTGTGGAGTCTGATGCATGAAGTTAGCGCAGAACCTATCAAACATACATATACACCTTGAATTTCTCAGCGGATTTACACGAATCTTAGGACAACAACATGCACGCCTCCAAAAACGGAGTACGGCTGCTTACATGGCGGGGGTAAATAACCAAAATGGTCAGGCACCTAAAACGTTACAAATCTGTATATTTTCATGTGTGCGTGACTGAAACCCGATACTGGAAACGAATGATGAGCGCCCGATGGCAGCTGTCATTCGGTTCTTCTCAGGTAGACAGTCTGTTGTGCAAATGACCCCGTGTTTGCAAAAGCGCTTAGAGCTTGGTCTCCGACCGAGGACAGGCGCTATATAAGTATCCATATCATCATCATCATCATCATTATTTCCTCTCTTCATTCCTTCACTCCACTCCTTCTTTCCTGTCTGCCTGCCTTCCTTTGTTTCTGTCCATCCTCCTCCGTCCTTTTTCATCTTTCTTCCTTTGTTCGTCCGTTCGTTCCTTTGATTCGGCAAAACCGTAACGTAACGTTCCTTTGATTCGGCAAAACCGTAACGTAACGTCCCCTTGATTCGGCAAAAACGTAACGTAACGTTCCTTTGATTCGGCAAAAACGTAACGTAATGTTCCTTTGATTCGGCAAAAACGTCACGTAACGTTACTTTGATTCGGCAAAAACGTCACGTTTCTTTGATTCGGCAAAAACGTAACACTGACAGTCTGAGCAGCACCCAAATCATTGTACTATCCAGCACACACACAAACCCGTCTCCAGAAAGAAGAACGAAGAAGCAGAAGAAGAAAGAAAGAAAGAAAGAAAAAAAAAAAGGTCAATCTATGTTGGTGCGCGATAAAAGCTTTCAAGACGCTGGACGCGTTCCGAAGCAGTGCTGCTAAACGGACGCCATAAAAGCCTGAATCAGCACACGGCACAAGGGAACGGCAAAGGGCAGCGGCAATTGGTAAACAAGGCGGAATGGGGAGACCCCCCCCTCTCCCCCCCCCCCCCCCCCCCCCCCCACACGCCGGCCCCCCTTGATGGAAGAGGAAGATGATGATGATGATGATGATGAAGGGGGAGGAGGTGTGAAAGAGAGGAAGAAAAGGGAGGAGAGAGAGGAGGAGGATGTGAAGAAGAAGAAGAAGAAGGAGAAGAAGAAGAAGAGGAAGAGGAGGAGGAGGAGGAGAGGGAGATGAAGAAGAAGAAGAAGAGGAGGAGGAGGAGAGGGAGATGATGAAGAAGAAGAAGAAGAGGAGGAGGAGGAGGAGAGGGAGATGATGAAGAAGAAGAAGAGATGGGAGGAGGAAGAGAAGAAGAAGAAGATAAGGAGAGGAGGAGGAGAGGAAGAAGAAGAACAGATGGAGGAGGAGAAGAGAAGAAGAAGAAGAGGAGAGGAGGAGGAGGAGAAGAAGAAGAAGAAGAGTTAAAGAGGAGGAGGAAGAGAAGAAGAAGAAGAAGAAGAAGAGGAAGAGGAGGAGGAGGAGGAGAGGGAGATGAAGAAGAAGAAGAAGAGGAGGAGGAGGAGAGGGAGATGATGAAGAAGAAGAAGAGATGGGAGGAGGAAGAGAAGAAGAAGAAGATAAGGAGAGGAGGAGGAGAGGAAGAAGAAGAACAGATGGAGGAGGAGAAGAGAAGAAGAAGAAGAGGAGAGGAGGAGGAGGAGAAGAAGAAGAAGAGATGGAAGATGAGGAGAAGGAGGAAGAAGAAGAAGCAGAAGAAGAAGATGAAGGAAAAAAAAAGAAGAGACGTAAGAGGAGAAGAAGAAGAAGAAGATGAGGAGGAGGAGGAGGAGAAGGAGGAGGAGAAGAAGAAGAAGAGGAGGAGCAGCAGGAAGAAGAAGCAGAAGATGAAGAAGAAAAAGAAGAGATGGAAGAAGAGGAGGAGGAAGAGAAGAGGAGGGGGCAGAGAAGGAGAAGGATAAGGAGCACGACGAAGAAGTAGGGGGAGGAGGAGGAGAAGTAGAAGAAGGGGAAGGAAAAGGTGGAGCAGGAAGAAAGAGAAGAGTAAGAAGGAAGGAAGGAAGGAAGGAAGAAGAAGGAGGAGGAGGAGAAGAAGAAGAAGGGGAAGGAAAAGGTGGAGCAGGAAGAAAGAAAAGAGTAAGAAGGAAGGAAGGAAGGAAGAAGAAGGAGGAGGAGGAGAAGAAGAAGAAGGGGAAGGAAAAGGTGGAGCAGGAAGAAAGAAAAGAGTAAGAAGGAAGGAAGGAAGGAAGAAGAAGGAGGAGGAGGAGAAGTAGAAGAAGGGGAAGGAAAAGGTGGAGCAGGAAGAAAGAGAAGAGTAAGAAGGAAGGAAGGAAGGAGAAGAAGAAGAAGAAGAAGAAGAAGAGATTGAAGAGGAGGAGGAAGAGAAGAAGAAGAAGAGGAGGAGGAGGACAGGAAGGGAAGAAGAGGAGGAGGAGGAGAAGAAGAAGAGGAGGACAGGAAGGGAAGAAGAGGAGGAGGAGGACAGGAAGGGAAGAAGAGGAGGAGGAGGACAGGAAGGGAAGAAGAGGAGGAGGAGGAGAAGAAGAAGAGGAGGAGGAGCAGCAGCAGGAAGAAGAAGCAGAAGAAGAAGATGGAGAAGAAAAAGAATAGATGGAAGAAGAGGAGGAGGAAGAGAAGAGGAGGAGGAGGAGAAGACGAAGGAGGAGCAGCAGGAAGAAGAAGAAGCAGCAGCAGAAGAAGAAAAAAAACGGGAGGAGACGACATCGCAGCGTCTTTATGATAGCTCCGTGATTGGGAAAGGTTATGGCGTTGGAAATCATTGTATCGCGCGCAACGAGCGATAGAGCAAAGATATTGACGCTTGAAGGATTGTTAGTTGTTGTGTGCTCTTTTTTTTTTTTTTTTGCTTTTTTTTTTCCGGCCCAAGATCAGACAGACAAGTTGCGAAAGAAAGGAGGAGGAGAAGAGACAAGACAAGACAAGACAAGGCAAGAAAAGAAAAGAAAAGAAAA
>NC_134896.1:37167538-37172538 GCF_041734735.1 Babylonia areolata | reverse complement strand
CACACACACACACACACACACACACACCACCTACCTTCCCCACCAGCAGACCAGCCGCCTCCAGAGCCTTCTCCACTTTCTTCTTGTCCTCTCTGTTGCTGGCCACCTGCTTCACCACACTGCAACAGCCAGCAACGACACCACCACCACCATCAATAACCGCGCAGCAGCAGTGACGACAATCAACCTCAGACACAGCGACAACCACAGCAACAACGTTACCCACAGCAACAATATCATCATCATCATCATCATCACCATCATCATCATCATCACCATCATCATCATCATCATCATCATCATGATCATTGTCATAAACAACCACAGCAACAACGTTACCCACAGCAACAATATCACCACCACCACCAGTATCATCATCATCATCATCATCATCATCATCATCATTGTCATGAACAATGACAGCAACAACGTTACCTGCTGCAACAATATCACCACCACCACCACCACCACCACCATCATCATTGTCATGAACAATGACAGCAACAACGTTACCTGCAGCAACAATATCACCACCACCACCATCATCATCATTATCATCGTCATGAACAACCACAACAACGTGAACTGCACCAAGATCAACATCATCAACAACAATTATTTACTGAAGACATTCTCAGTGCTTCAGAGGCTGATGTAAAAAAAAAATATTGCTGCTAAACCATCCTTCGCAATCATTCCATCATGGGAACTGAAAAAAACAACAACAGTCTTTGATATAGACCACACACATCTGCAGAAAAACGACTCGCCTAACTTGTTAAAGAGCGCAGTGTGCTCTCATATGGAAAGCAATTACAAAAAATATGTTAAAAAATCTATACAGATGGTTCTGTTCTTGATGACGGAAAAAAGGGAGCGGCATTTATGATACCAGAATGGAACAACGAGCAAATGTATCACTTGGGTAAACATTTCCCATCTTTACTGCTGAACTAATAGCCATACAAATGACTTTAACTCATATTAAAGGTGTTTCCAAAACTGATAGCCAAATTCTCCTTTGCGAAGATTCGAAATCAGTGTTACATGCTCTTAGATCTCCAAATCAAAAGACGCGTCTTGAGATAACTGAAAGAAAATACATTATACATTTTTTGTCGATCAAAGGCAGTTATATGACTTTCATTTTGGTGCCTTCACACTGTGGGTTTTCTTCAAATGTGAGGGCAGATCATATCAGGCTGCCAAAAAGCCAGCGCGTAATTGTGAAGGCTCAATCCTTCTCAGCATACCATTAGATTTACAAGAATAATGTAGATGTATTGAGAACGTTTCCCTTGATCGGCTTAAAAACAGGCTGAAAGATTCAGACTGCCAATATTACCGCCACTGCATAAATGCAGTAAAAGCGAGCAACCCCAAGGCTTTCTTGAATAATCTATCTGTCTCCCAGTCAAGTCCGATTATAAGTGTGATTTATCGATTTCGTTTAAATGTCCAACGTATAAAATACTGCAAAAACATACAGTGTTTATGTGAAAAAGAAGTAAACGTATATCCCATTCTTGTCGAGTGTCCAAGAACAAGCCAACTCGTCTTTAAAAAGCTCACTGACCAGTTTCCGAAGAACACACATTTGTCCTTAGATGTTTTGAATAATTATCCATTACTCCGACAACTTTCTGAATGTTTGAATCAAAGTCCAGTTGGTATCTTCTTTTGATTGATCATGTTTGTTATAATAAGCATACTTTAATCCTGTTAAAGGAATGTTTGAAATAGATCTACTTTACTCTCGGTCAGTCCAATCTTTCGCAGCTCTTCCTTTTAAACTCTGACGCTTTTCATGTCTCCTTACCTGTCTCAGTCATCCCACCACCTCTTTTCATCACCCCCAACGCCAACGCGCATGCATACACATACTATATCCCCCCCCCCCACCCCCTGTCTAACATCACGTAACAGTGAAAAGACGTTAAACTAAAAAAAGAAAGACCCCCCCCCCCCACACACACACACACACTCAGACAGACCCCCATCCTCTCACACATGCACATACAGACTCCTCCCCCCATTGCCCCTACTCCCACTCCCACCAACATCCTCCCCATACAAACACACACGCACACACAGACCCCCCTACCCTCCCACACAGATTCCCCCCTCACTTACCCCCCCCACCCCCCACACACACCCACACACCAACAGCCCCCCTCCCCAACCACACAAACACACACACACACAGACCCCTCCACCCCTTCCCACTCCCCCTCCCCGCCCCTCTCCACACCCACACCCACACCCACGCACACTCACTTCTTGACGGGGATCTTGCCGTCGGGCCCCAGGACAGAGATGATCCTGCTGTACCACTTCTCCAGAAAGACCAGCGTGCTGCTGTTGGCGCTCAACAGGTTGCCAGCGTAGCGCAGCAGCTCCTCCGCCCACAGCTGGAACCAGTGAAAAAACATGAAGCTGTGAGGCTGCTGCTGCTGCTGCTACTGCTACTGCTACTACAGTGGTTAACACAGCTCTCAGCCGTCAGCTACTATCACTGCTGCTGCTGCTACTACAGTGGTTAACACAGCTCTCAGCCGTCAGCTACTATCACTGCTGCTGCTGCTGCTGCTGCTGCTACAGTGGTTAACACAGCTCTCAAACGTCAACTACTATCACTGCTGCTGCTGCTACTGCTACTACAGTGGTTAACACAGCTCTCAATCGTCAACTACTATCGCTGCTGCTGCTGCTACTGCTACTACAGTGGTTAACACAGCTCTCAATTGTCAACTACTATCGCTGCTGCTACTGCTACTGCTACTACAGTGGTTAACACAGCTCTCAATCGTCAGCTACTATCACTGCTGCTACTGCTACTACAGTGGTTAACACAGCTCTCAATCGTCAACTACTATCGCTGCTGCTGCTGCTACTGCTACTACAGTGGTTAACACAGCTCTCAGCCGTCAGCTACTATCACTGCTGCTGCTGCTGCTACTGCTACTACAGTGGTTAACACAGCTCTCAATCGTCAGCTACTATCATGCTGCTGCTGCTACTGCTACTACAGTGGTTAACAAAGCTCTCAGCCGTCAGCTACTATCGCTGCTGCTACTGCTACTACAGTGGTTAACACAGCTCTCAAACGTCAACTACTACCACTGCTGCTACTATTGCTACTGCTACTACAGTGGTTAACACAGCTCTCAGCCGTCAGCTACTATCACTGCTGCTGCTGCTACTGCTACTACAGTGGTTAACACAGCTCTCAATCGTCAGCTACTATCACTGCTGCTACTGCTACTACAGTGGTTAACACAGCTCTCAGCCGTCAGCTACTATCGCTGCTGCTACTGCTACTACAGTGGTTAACACAGCTCAGTCGTCAGCTACTATCACTGCTGCTACTGCTACTGCTACTACAGTGGTTAACACAGCTCTCAATTGTCAACTACTATCGCTGCTGCTACTGCTACTGCTACTACAGTGGTTAACAAAGCTCTCAGCCGTCAGCTACTATCACTGCTGCTGCTGCTACTGCTACTACAGTGGTTAACACAGCTCTCAAACGTCAACTACTATCACTGCTGCTACTGCTACTACAGTGGTTAACACAGCTCTCAAACGTCAACTACTATCGCTGCTGCTGCTGCTACTACAGTGGCTAACACAGCTCTCAAACGTCAACTACTATCGCTGCTGCTGCTACTGCTACTGCTACTACAGTGGTTAACACAGCTCAGTCGTCAGCTACTATCACTGCTGCTGCTGATACTACAGTGGTTAACAAAGCTCTCAGCCGTTAGCTACTATCGCTGCTGCTGCTGCTACTGCTACTACAGTGGCTAACAGCTCTCAGCCGTCAGCTACTATCGCTGCTGCTACTGCTACTACAGTGGTTAACACAGCTCAGTCGTCAGCTACTATCACTGCTGCTGCTGCTGCTGCTACTGCTACTACAGTGGTTAACACAGCTCTCAGCCGTCAGCTACTATCACTGCTGCTGCTGCTACTACAGTGGTTAACACAGCTCTCAAACGTCAACTACTATCGCTGCTGCTGCTGCTGCTGCTACTGCTACTACAGTGGTTAACACAGCTCTCAAACGTCAACTACTATCGCTGCTGCTGCTGCTGCTACTACAGTGGTTAACACAGCTCTCAGCCGTCAGCTACTATCACTGCTGCTGCTGCTGCTACTGCTACTACAGTGGTTAACACAGCTCAGTCGTCAGCTACTATCACTGCTGCTGCTGCTGCTACTGCTACTACAGTGGTTAACACAGCTCTCAATCGTCAACTACTATCACTGCTGCTGCTGCTGCTGCTACTACAGTGGTTAACACAGCTCTCAATCGTCAACTACTATCGCTGCTGCTACTGCTACTACAGTGGTTAACACAGCTCTCAAACGTCAACTACTATCACTGCTGCTACTGCTACTGCTACTACAGTGGTTAACACAGCTCTCAAACGTCAACTACTATCGCTGCTGCTACTGCTACTACAGTGGTTAACACAGCTCAGTCGTCAGCTACTATCACTCCTGCTGCTGCTACTACAGTGGTTAACACAGCTCTCAGCCGTCAGCTACTATCGCTGCTGCTGCTGCTACTGCTACTACAGTGGCTAACACAGCTCTCAAACGTCAACTACTATCACTGCTGCTGCTACTGCTACTGCTACTACAGTGGTTAACACAGCTCTCAAACGTCAACTACTATCGCTGCTGCTGCTGCTACTGCTACTACAGTGGTTAACACAGCTCTCAATCGTCAACTACTATCACTGCTGCTACTGCTACTGCTACTACAGTGGTTAACACAGCTCTCAAACGTCAGCTACTATCACTGCTGCTGCTACTGCTACTGCTACTACAGTGGTTAACACAGCTCTCAATCGTCAACTACTATCACTGCTGCTGGTGGTGGTGGTGCAGCAGCTACTGCTATTACTGCTGCTACAGCTACTGCTACAACTGAGCAGGTGGACAGCGTAGCGCAGCAACTCCTCCGCCCAAACAGTAACCAGAGGTCAACA
>NC_134896.1:37155038-37160038 GCF_041734735.1 Babylonia areolata | reverse complement strand
TAGCAACATCATCAACACGCATCATCACATTCATCTCCAGTCATCTCGAATCTTCTTTTCTAGTCGCTCTGCGAATTGCAGTGCAAATTACCTGGGAGTCTTACATGTTCTACAAAGGAAGACAACACCAGCAGCAGTAGCAGCAACAAAACGAAGAAATAGAAAAAAAGTAGCAATCACGATAATGCAGCAATGACCATTGCAGCAGTAGCAGGAACTACATTGCAGGAAAGAAGCGATAACAGCAGCCATGGTCATTGCAGCAGCAGAAACTACATTGCAGGAAAGAAGCCATAACAGCCGTGGACATTGCAGTAGCAGCAGTAGCAGGAACTACATAACAGGAAAGAAGTGATAACAGCAACCGTGGACATTGCATCAGCAGGAACAACTACATAACAGGAAAGAAGCGATAACAGCAGCCGTGATCATTGTAGTCATTACAGGAAAGAAGCGATAACAGCAGCCGTGGTCATTGCAGTAGTAGCAGGAACTACATTACAGGAAAGAAGCGATAACAGCAGCCATGGTCATTGCAGTAGCAGGAACTACATTACAGGAAAGAAGCGACAACAGCAGCCGTGGTCATTGCAGTAGCAGGAACTACATTACAGGAAAGAAGCGGTAACAGCAGCCGTGGTCATTGCAGTAGCAGCAGTAGCAGGAACACATTACAGGAAAGAAGCGATAACAGCAGCCGTGGTCATTGCAGTAGCAGCAGTAGCAGGAACTACATTGCAGGAAAGAAGCCATAACAGCCATGGTCACTGCAGTAGCAGGAACTACATTACAGGAAAGAAGCGACAACAGCAGCCGTGGTCATTGCAGTAGCAGGAACTACATTACAGGAAAGAAGCGACAACAGCAGCCGTGGTCATTGCAGTAGTAGCAGGAACTACATAACAGGAAAGAAGCGATAACAACAGCAGTGGACATTGCAGTAGCAGCAGTAGCAGCAGTAGCAGGAACTACATTGCAGGAAAGAAGCGACAACAGCAGCCGTGGTCATTGTAGTCATTACAGGAAAGAAGCGATAACAGCAGCCGTGGTCATTGCAGTAGTAGCAGGAACTACATTACAGGAAAGAAGCAACAACAGCAGCCGTGGTCATTGCAGTAGTAGCAGGAACTACATTACAGGAAAGAAGCAACAACAGCAGCCGTGGTCATTGCAGTAGCAGGAACTACATTACAGGAAAGAAGCAACAACAGCAGCCATGGTCATTGCAGTAGCAGGAACTACATTACAGGAAAGAAGCAACAACAGCAGCCATGGTCATTGCAGTAGCAGCAGTAGCAGGAACACATTGCAGGAAAGAAGCGACAATAGCAGCCATGGTCACTGCAGTAGCAGGAACTATATTACAGGAAAGAAACGACAACAGCAACCGTGGTCATTGCAGCAGTAGCAGGAACTACATTACAGGAAAGAAGCGGTAACAGCAGCCGTGGTCATTGCAGTAGCAGCAGTAGCAGGAACACATTGCAGGAAAGAAGCGATAACAGCAGCCGTGGACATTGTAGTCATTACAGGAAAGAAGCGACAAACAGTAGCCATTGTCATTGCAGCAGTAGCAGGAACTACATTACAGGAAAGAAGCGATAACAGCAGCCGTGGACATTGCAGTAGCAGCAGTAGCAGGAACACATTGCAGGAAAGAAGCGACAACAGCAGCCGTGGACATTGCAGTAGCAGCAGTAGCAGGAACACATTGCAGGAAAGAAGCGACAAACAGTAGCCATTGTCATTGCAGCAGTAGCAGGAACTACATTACAGGAAAGAAGTGATAACAGCAACCGTGGACATTGCAGCAGCAGGAACTACATTACAGGAAAGAAGCGACAACAGCAGCCGTGGTCATTGCAGTAGCAGCAGTAGCAGGAACACATTGCAGGAAAGAAGCGACAACAGCAGCCGTGGTCATTGCAGTAGCAGGAACACATTGCAGGAAAGAAGCGACAACAGCAGCCGTGGACACTGCAGTAGCAGCAGTAGCAGGAACACATTGCAGGAAAGAAGCGATAACAGCAGCCGTGGACACTGCAGTAGCAGGAACTACATTACAGGAAAGAAGCGGTAACAGCAGCCGTGGTCACTGCAGTAGCAGATAACAGCAGCCGTGGTCACTGCAGTAGCAGGAACTACATTACAGGAAAGAAGCGGTAACAGCAGCCGTGGTCATTGCAGTAGCAGGAACTACATTACAGGAAAGAAGCGGTAACAGCAGCCGTGGTCATTGCAGTAGCAGGAACTACATTACAGGAAAGAAGCGACAACAGCAGCCGTGGTCATTGCAATAGCAGCAGCAGCAGGAACACATTACAGGAAAGAAGCAACAACAGCAGCCGTGGTCATTGCAGTAGCAGCAGCAGCAGGAACAACTACATTACAGGAAAGAAGGGACGAGCAGCAGTGAATCAGCAACAGCAATGTCAACAGCCACGGCAGCAGACACGATGACCAGCCGGATGCATGTATCAGAGCGCTGTTGTTGACGATGATGATGATGGTGGTGACGATGACGACGACGACGACGACGATGATGATGATGATGATGATGGTGGTGGTGGTGGTGGTGATGATGATGACGATGATAATGGTGGTGGTGATGATAATGGTGGTGGTGATGATAATGGTGGTGGTCGTGGTGGTAATGATGACGATGACGACGATGCCGACGACGATGATGATGACTAAAATGACGAGGAGGAGGAGGAGGAGAAGGAGGAGGAAGGGAAGGCGAAGAAGAAGAAGGTGGAGGAGGAGTAGGAGGAGGAGGAAGCGGAGAAGAAGAAGAAGTAGAACAAGAAGCAACAACAGCAACAGCAACAGCAATAGCAGCAACAACAACAACGACAACAACAACAACTACTAGTACCACTACCACCACCACTACCACCAAACAATTCCACCGACGACAATAACAGCGAATCACAGCAAAACAAAACAAAACACAACCAGAAGAACACCCGCTAGCCAGCGACCAAGCAACCAGCAACGTCGGACGCGACAGAACAAAACACTTCTTCACTGGTCAAGATTAACGCTTCACGGCTCTTAAGCTCGAGTGGCAGGAAGTGAGAGTATCACTGAGGGGAGAAAAAGCCCACTTCAATAACTACTTTCACCCCACTTACCCTATTGCCACTTGACGAAGTGCTTTTTACGGAACTAAACAAAAACCCTAATTCAGCTAACAACGCCCCCCAAACTTGCTGCCTGCCAAAATTGTCGCCGGCGACAAATTTTTTTTCTCAGCCTTCATTTTCCAAATCTGTCACCAGTTGGAAATTTGGTGCCACAGATGACTGATGCTGGCCAGCTGCTTCGAGTATGGCTGCCTACATGGTGGGGGGTGAATAAACAAAACGGTCATACACGTAAAATGTTACATGCCTGTATAAGAGTGTATGTGTGCGCGACTGAAACCTGACTGAATGACGCAGGAAACGAATGATGAGCGCCCAAATGGCAGCCGTCAGTCGGGTCTACCCAGGCTGTATGTAAATGACTCCGTGTTTGTGATATAAAGCGCTTGGAGTTTGGTCTCCCACCGAGGATAGGCGTTATATATAAGTATCCATATCATCATTATCGTCATCGTCATCATCCCGCACTGTTCTGATGGTCATAGTCGGACACGACTGACTATCATCCTCTATAAACAGGTACACAGGCTGGCAGCCTGCTGTGTGTAAATGACTCCATGTTTGTACAGCGCTTAGAACTTGGGTCTCCTCCGACCGAGGACAGGCGCTATATAAGTATCAATGTCAACATTATCATCATAACTGATTGACTGTTTGATTGATTTTTCATCACCATCATCATCATCACCATCATCGTCATCAGCCTCTGCTGTTCTGACAGTCATAGTCGGGCACGACTGACAATCACCATCTATAAACAAGTGGGTCCATACACTGCTGCTGTAGTGTCTGTGTGCCGGAAACACATGGCCCCTCGCCGTAAGCCCAGCTAATGGTTTTATACACCTGCCCTGCCCGCTACGCCCTGCCTGCATGACTGGTCGGCTGGGGTGTCAGGTGTGAGTGTTAGTATGCATTATCTACTCTGTCTGTCTGTCTGTCTGCCTCTGTCTCTCTGTCTGCCTGTACTGTACTGTCTGTGTCTGTCTGTCTGTCCTCCTCTGTCTGTCTCTGTCTGCTTGTACTGTACTGTACTGTACTGTCTGTCTGTCTGTCTGTCTGTCTGTACTGTACTGTACTGCACTGTACTGTCTGTCTGTCTCTGTCTGTCTGTCTTTCTGTCTGTCTGTACTGTACTGTCTGTCTCTGTCTGTCTGTCGGTCTGTCTCTGACTGTCTGTCTGCCTGCCTGTACTGTACTGTCTGTCTCTGCCTGTCTGCCTGTACTGTACTGTCTGTCTCTGTCTGCCTGCCTGCCTGTCTGTCTGTCTCTGTCTGCCTGTACTGTACTGTCTGTCTCTCTGTCTGTCTGTCTGCCTGTACTGTACTGTCTGTCTGTTTTGTCTGTCTGCCTCTGTCTGTCTGTCTGTACTGTACTGTCTGCCAGTCTGTCTGTCTGCCTGTATGTCTGTCTGTCTCTATCTGTCTGCCTCTGCCTCTGTCTGTATGCCTGTATGTCTGTCTTCATGTCAGTCAGTCTGTATGTCTATCTCTCTCGGTCTCGGTCTCTCTCTGTCTGTCTCTATAAGTCTGTTTCAGTCTCTGTCTGTCTTTCTCTCTCTCTCTCTCCCTCTCCCCCATACACTCATCCCACCCGACACTCCCGAGAGAGAGAGAGAGAGAGAGAGAGAGAGAGAGAGGAGATTGAAAGAGATAGACTCATAGACAGGCAGACAGACAGACAGACCGAGAGAAAGATAGGTGTGTGTGTTTGTGTACACGTGCGAGAGCGCTAACGCGCGCGTGCCTGTGTGTGGTGAAAGTGTATGCGTTTCTACAACAGAGAGAGAGAGAGAGAGAGATGCGGAGGGAGGGAGGGGGAGAGAGACAGAGACAGACAGACAGACAGAGA
>NC_134896.1:37150038-37152538 GCF_041734735.1 Babylonia areolata | reverse complement strand
CAGCCACAGCTGTCTTGAATCACTTCATCATGCCCAGCATGACAACTGGAGCGCAATGACGAAGTACGCGAAGTCACCTTCTGGCTTGATTTCACCTGACCTCGTTAATGCCTGCACGCCTGATTCACTTCGCGGGTCCATCGGGGAAGGTAAGAGCAATGTAAGGTAAGGTAAGGTAAGGTCAGGTAAAAGGTAACGCAGGTAGGACACCCACCCACTCACCCCCCCGCAAAATAACAACCCAACAAAAACAAACAACCCCCAAAATAAACAACAACAAAAAATCCCCAACAAACAAACGGTGGCCCACATAAGCTCTGGCCCCACATTTACTCTAAGCGGACTTTGTTCTGCAGATAGAATTATTTACTATTACATTCAAAGTTTGTTCAGAATTATGTTTCAAGTTTGTTCGTTTTTATGATAAAAGTATGTTCATATTTAAAGTGACTAATAATAATAAAAAATAATAATATTAATGTAGCAATTTCACACTCTTAGATATGTTTAGTCATTGGGTACGATTTTTTTTCTGCATCTGGTGAAATTCCTCTTCATGAGATAATAATCATACGTATTGGGGAAAAACAGGAAGAAGATGTAGATGAGGAGGAGGAGGAGGAGGAGGAGGAGGCGCAGAGTTCAAGTCGTAGGCTACAGTGTTAAGTCTTTGTTGCTTTCTGACTGGATGGGTGAACATGGATAAATAAATTAATGAATAAATGTATGGACAAAAATGAATAAAAAAAAAAAAGTTGATAAAAATACCAACAAATAAATGAATAAATAAGTCAATAAAAGATCTCTCATGCACAGCTTGATCAACTGATGAGCGGAAATGAGCTGCCATACTCTGTATTCATTTAAAAAAAAAAATCTATTTAGATATTTATTCATTCATTTCAGTTATTATTATTATTATTATAAGTAGTAGTAGTTGTAGTAGTGGTGGAAGTAGCTTTTTCAGCAAAACTGTCAGGATGGGATGTCGAATGGGAGAAGGTTGTTGGGGTGGGACGTTAGGGTGGCACATGGGGGCTGAGGCGGGGGCGAAGAGGGGTGTGTGTGTGTTTCGTAGGGGGATTGGAGGGGTGGGTGGGTAAGGGTGGTGGAGGACAGTTGTTTCCTCGTCTTCTGATCGAGACAAACGACCGCTCCATTACTAACGTCACCATCACTCTCTTCCTCATTATCATCATCGCCATCTCTGTCATTGCTGAAAACTGCATGGAGGGGGTGCGGGGGGAGGGGGGGTGGGGGTGGGAGATATAACCCTCAGCAAACTAGCTGCATGGCGAAGAGTCCAAGAGTCAAAACGCTCATTCTACAAGATTCCAGAGAGAGAGAGCACAGAGGGACAAGGGAGTGAATTCACTGATTGCAATGCGAGATGAATCAAGGGGAGAGCAGCTGTGTGTTGAGGGAGAACGCAGTGACCTCACTTCAATGTGGGGTGAAACCAGGAGAAAGCACAGAGGGAGAGGGCAGTGAACTCGCTAACTGCAACGTGGGATGAATCAAGAGGAGAAGAAAGAAAACTCGACCGAAACGTGGGATGAATCAAGGGGAGAGCAGCTGAGTGAGAAGGGAGTGAACTCACTGATTGCAAAATGTCGGGTGAATCAAGGGGAGAGCAGCTGTGTATTGAGGGAGAAGGGAGAGAACTCACACAGTGCAATAATGGGATGAATCAAGGGGAGAGCACTGAAGGAGAAGGGAGTGAACTCACTTATTGCAAAGTGTCGGATGAATCAAGGGGAGAGCGAGCGTGCACTGAGGCTGAAGGGAGTGAACTCGTTAACTGCAAGGTCGGATGGATCAACGGGAGAGCAACCAAGGGAATGAAAGTGAACTCACTGATTGCAACGTGGGTGAATCAAGGGGAGAGCAGCCGTGTATTGAGGGAGAAGGGAGTGAACTCACCCAGTGCAATAATGGGATGAATCAAGGGGAGAGCAGCTGTGTACCGGAGATGGGAGAGAACTCACTAAAACGTGGGATGAATCAAAGGGAGAGCAGGTGACTGCAACGTGGATGAATTAATGGGAGAGCAGCAGTGTATTGAGATACAAAGGGGGGGGAGAACTCACAGCAACGTGGGGGTGAATCAAGGGGAGAGCAGCTGAAGGAACGGAAGGGAACTCAGTCACGAAACACGCTGTGATGCACCGTGGAAGATTTTGGCACCATCTGCCGCGTTGACTGCATGTAACAGATGTTACGTGTTCCCTCGTCCTTCATTTCCTCCACACCCTTCCTCTCTCTCTCTCTCTCTCTCTCTCTCTCCTCCCCTCTCTGTCTGTCTGCTGTATCTCTAGTTCTGTTTATCGGTCTGCCTGTCTGTCTGTCTGTCTGCCTGTGTGTGTGTGTGTGTGTGTGTGTGTGTGTGTGTGTGTGTGTGTGTGTGTGTGTGTGTTCGCGCGCGTGCATGCGTGCGTGCGTGCGCGTGCGTGATTGTGTGTCTGTGTGTGTGCACGCGCGCGCCTGCGTCTGCGTGAGT
>NC_134896.1:37130038-37145038 GCF_041734735.1 Babylonia areolata | reverse complement strand
TGCAAAAGCAATGCTCAGATTCACTCTGGACAGACTACAACCGCATGCAGATGATGTCATTGCTGAAGAACAGGCTTGATTCCGCAAACTAAGACAGAGAGAACCACCGAACAGGTCTTTAACCTGACGAAAAGCACCTCTCACGTCTTCATAAACTTCCAGAAGGCATTTGACGTTTTTATTTGCTGTTGAGGAAGGGGTGGTGCGAAAGGCGTGGGCAAGTGGGCGTGGGAGTTTGTGTGTGTGTGTGTGTGTGTTTGTGTGTGTGTGTGTGTGTATGTGTGGGTGTGTGTCTGTGTCTATGTCTGTGTCTGTGTGTGTGCGGGGCTGGGGGTGGGGTGGGCCTGGGAGGAACAGTTGTGTTGGACGTTTCAGTCTGTTAAAAAAAAAAAAAACGAAAGAAAAAAAAAAGGCCAGGTATCGGCGTAACTCATTTCGGTGTTATTTCTGTCTCCTTCCCACATCAGTAAATCCACCACCACCACCCACCCACACCACCACCACCACTACCCCCACCCTCACCACACCCATCCGAACCCCCTGCACCTACTACTACTACTACAGCTTTCCTTTCTACCTGAGTAATAATCCACGAAGACCACCGCCGCGATTACAACAACCACCACCACCAGCACCACCACCACAACAACAGCTATTACAACACCTATCCTACTACTGCTGGCGCTGCTGCTGCTGCTTCAGAAGAACTCAGCCAACATCTGGCGGACAAATGAAGCAGCTAACCAGCCTAACCAACCGATTCCAGCCCGCGCAGCCATCTACTTGACCGTTTGCCCGTGCATCATTTTCTTCAGCTTCCTGTCAGAGCGCATGCGCAGTGAGAAACACATCAGCCGATTTCAAGATGGCGATGGGCCGGGGGGGAATTGGGGGGAGGGGGGGGGTGTGCAGTAGTGTTTGGGGGCGGGGAGGGGAGCAAGGGGGGATGGGGGTGGAAGAGGAGGAAGGAGAAATCGTCGAGACCTCAGTTTCATTGCTGTTGGTTTTAACATACGTTTTTGTTGTTTTTGGTTTTTTTTTACCCACAAAAGCAAACAATAGACATTTTAAAACACGCAGAGCACCTAATATGCCGAAGGTTACGGTGTGCTTCATTAATTTTCTTCATCTTCTTTGTCTTTTTCTTATACAACAACAACTCTACCACCACTACAAATACTACTACTTCTTCTTCCTCTTCTTCTTCCTCTTGTACACCACCACCACTACCACCACTAACTACTACTACTACTACTACTACTCTTCTACACCACCACTACCACCACCAACTGCTACTACTACTACTACTACTACTACTACTTCTACAACAAGAAGAAGAACAATTATGGGTGACTTCAATACTGACATCTTAAGTACACCTTCACCTCAGTATCAATCATGAATCGCTATCAGCTTACCCAGCTAATCAGAGAACCAACCAGAATTACTGTGGCGCGTAGGTCCTGCTTAGATCTGATCATTACTCAAAAGTCCCAGCATTATAAAATGTACTGAAGTTTTACCAGCAGTATGTAGTGATCACAGTGTTCCTTGCGCCATCATCAGAGACACTGCAGCTAAAGAGCAATCTTTTAGAAGAACAATATATGATGACAGTAAATTAGATGTGGAACAATTTTGCAGTTTGTTGAGTCATGTTGACTTGGACGATGTTATTCGCAACAGATCTGTAGACTGAAGTGCTGAGATGTTTTCTCAAATTTTAATGGACACAGCAAAATCATGCATGCCAACCAAAACTATCACCGTCCACCCCAACGATGTACCCTGAACGACAAAATCAAATAAGATTTTTGATAGATGAACGCAAGCCATTCCACAGCACAGCTAAACACAGCAATAAACCAGAAGACTGGCTCGAATTTAGACGATTTCTCAATTTTGTTGTAGAAAAAAAGAGAAAAAAACAACAAAACAACAACAACAACAACAACGGAAACTCGATTATATTGCAAAATTAGAGCATAAAGTTTCAAATTAATCCAACTTTGGTAAGAAGGAATGGTGGAAACTAGTTAAATCGTTTCTTAAAAAGAAAGGCATTGTCTCGATTGAATCCCCCCCCCCCTCTCTCTCCCCCATCACCACCCCCCAATTTCATACAACGGTAATATATATCATACAAAGAAAGAAAAGGCAGACGTTTTCAATAACTTTTTAATTGATCAGTCCACTTTGGAAGGTGAGGATGATGAACTGCCCAATATACCCTTCCGCATTCCAGAGATAAAATGCAAATGGGACGCACATATTCAAAGAATAATTAGCGTAGTTACCATGTTACTTTATTGTCTAAAAAGTTATAAGTATAAACTTAGTAGAATATCCCTTGAAATAATGTAGAAATCCTTTTTATCATTACCTCATTTTCATTATGCTGATATCATTTGGGATGACTGCTCTGCCACACTATCAAATTCCCTGGGGGATTTGCATTTAGAAGCAATAAGAATCATTGTTGGAGCTGTTCGTGGAACCAGCTACCAAAAGTATATAATGAGTCTGGCTTTTGTACACTAAAAGAAAGAAGAGATAGGCACACACTTACACAATATTATAAAATCATCATTGGCATGTGTCCAGACTATTTGTTACCTGATCTTGTTGCTGAAAGGAACCCATACCAAAGACGTAGACCTCTATAACGTACGGCCGGTACCAAAATGTAATACTGAAATATACCGGAACTCTTTCTTTCCTTCTACAAGCCTGTGAACTCTCTTCCTGATCCTGTCAAAAATTGCAACTCTCTAAGTGCATTTAAACGCTACTTGTCTGCTAACGATCCCATTGTATATATATATTATCATTTTGGTGAACGTAAGGAACAAATAATTCACTGTCTTCAGATACGTGATCTTAGAAATGACATGTTTCATTGCCAGTTTGTGGATGATCCATTCTGCGATTGTGGCAATGGCAGAGGAACAGCTGAGCACTATTTGCTATCATGTTCGCGTTTTAGCGTGGACCGTAGAAATACTGTTTAAAATCTTCCCCAAGAATATATTCAGATACATACTGTCCTGAATGGTAATTCCATTTTTCAACTTAACATAAACATGCTGATAATTGAAACTGTACACAAATTCATCAATGAATCCAGTAGATTTTAAGTATGCACTGTTCTCGGTGTGTAGATGTGACTCACTATATCTTATATACTGAACATGCTGTAATCTTTCCATACTTCCTGTCTAGTCGGTCTATTCAAGCATGATTATGTGTAATGTTATTCCCTCTCCATATGTAACTTTCTTTCTTTTTCTTTCTCTCTTCTTTGTCTTATTCATCGACTTCTTGTTTTTCTGACCTTTTTCTGCTTTTTGCTGTGAACAATGAATCTTAAAAATGATAATGTTTATATTTATTGTAAATTATTTAAGTATATTAATCTCCACGGCTGCTAAAAAAAGGAAACAATGTCTGCAATGACTGTCATTTTATATGCAGTTGGTGAACGTGTATTTCAACATAATTGCATTTGTGTAGCGTTCACCATCCGTCAATTTTTTTTTTTTAAACCCACCTAATCTAATCGTATTCCTGAGCACGACGTAAGCTGTTAGCTTATGTTGTTGCTCCGCTGTCTATGAATACATGTGTAATATGTTTACTGAATAAAGTTTTGTTTAAACCAAGGAGAAGAAGAAGAAGAAAAAGAACTACCACTACTACTACTTCTTCGTCTCTTCCTCCTCTTAACTCTGTGAAGAGCCACGGGGGCGCCGCACAGACTAACCATCGCCATCACCAGCAATTAGAACTGAGGAGCCAGCTGACCAACAAAACGATGTACTTAAACAGCTTATCAGTCAGCCAACCAATTCCTTCCAGCCAATTATCCCCCTTCCGTGAATTGTTTCCCCTATGTGCGTGTGTGTGTTTGGGAAGAAACACATGCTCGAACTCACGCACGCGCGCGCGCGCGCACACACACACACACACACACACTCTCTCTCTCTATCTCACACACACACTCTCCCTTACACACACACACACACACACACACACACACACACACACACATGTGGTCGGTTTTCGGGTCAATCTGGACAGCGTGATGGGGTGATTGGTCAGCTCTTACACTCTGTCTATCACTCTGTCTTTCTTTCTCAACACAGGTTCTCTCTCACTCCGCCCCTCTCTCTCTCTCTCTCTCTCTCTCTCACTACCCCTCCACTGCACCTCTTTCTCTATACCCCTCTCTTTCTCTACCCTCCTCTCTCTCTCTCTTACAGTATGTCTGTCTGTCTCCCTCTCTCTTCCCGTTTGTCTGTTTTGTCTGTCAGCCTGTCTCTTCCCGTATGTGTGTGTGTGTGTGTGTGTGTGTGTGTGTGAGATTTTTTTTGGTCTGTGTGTGTGTGTGTGCATGTCTGACCGTCTCTCTCTCTCTCTCTCTCTGTATGTGAGTGTGTGTGTGCGCGCACATCCAACAGGTATGTGTGTGTGTGTAATCATGCTCATCTTTCCGCTGAACTGAGACTCGCCCTTCTTACCGACGTTGTCTGTTGTACCTACCGGGTTGCACGTGTTTCCCATTCCCAGCTAGTGGGCCCGTGCGTGCGCTCGGACAACCGGTTGGTCACCCGCTGTGGGGCGATGCTGTGTGGCTGCCGTATCGTCAGAAGGAACTGGTAGGAAGGAAGGAAGGAACGTAGGAAGGAAGGAGGGCAGGAGAGGAAGGAATAAGGAAGAAAGGGGAGGGGGAAGGAGAAGAGGGATGGGGAAGGGAGGGAGGGAGAGACAGACAGACAGAGAGACAGAGACAGAGTGCAAGAGCTTAACACACACACACACACACACACACACACACGCACACGCACACGCACTCACTCACCCCCCCCCCCCAGCCCCCAACCACACACACACACGGAGTCGCACATGCATACACACACACACACACACACACAAACACACACACACACACACACTGAGGCAAATCATTTGGTACATTGTTTAAGGATTAAAGGGACTGAGGTCAGTTTTTGTTGGGTGCCTTCTCGTGTGGGCATTTATGGCAATGAAACTGCTGATAAAGCAGCTAAAAGAGGAGCACAACAAGATTCAGAAAAATCGACAAAAATACACGTCCGTCTTTCCGTAAAAGAGGCATACACTTTGTTAGATAAATCAGCATGGGGTCGATTTCATAACCGATGGAAGTTTTTAAACCATGAAGGAACATTATTCCCCCGAGAATATTATTAAAGAAAAGATACCGAATCCATCAGCTTGCTATACAAGATTAATAACCTCTACTTTCTTCCGTATAAAACTTGATGCGCTGAAGATAAAGTACAGTAAAAATGTCACATGCATCTGTGGTAAGCAGTTCAGCTTGCATCATTGTTTGTTTCACTGCCAGCAGTTACGTACCTTCTTGCCCAAGTATTTCAAAGAGAATAATAATTCTGCAGATGATTTTTGTAAAGTTATTTCTGACGAGGTTCTTATGGTCGAACTTTCACAGGCATTAGTTCATAGCCCTATTTCTACATTCCTTTAATGCACTTCAGAATTGTGTTAATGGTTTCTGATTATTATCATTATTATTATTGAATTGTTACTGTTAAATTTAATTGCATGTTAGTTATACATTTTACGGTAGTTTTCTAGTTTACCTTTTTTCTGTTTTCCTCTTCCACCCCCCCCCCCTCACTCCCACCTTCCTCCCCACATGCCCCCCCCTCCTCCCCCTTTTTTTTAACGTCTAATATCACTGATAGTGAAAAGACGCTAAACTAAACGAACGAACGAACGCACACACACACACACACACACACACACACACACACACACACACACACACACACGAACACCTGCAGTGCGTTTCCTGTAGACCTTAGACCTGGAGCACATCCTTCAAAGTCACACCTGCTCTCTCTCTCTCTCTCTCTCTCCATTTCGCTCGCTCGCTCATTCACTCACACACGCAAACACACACACGCACGCATGCATTCACACATACACACGCTTACACAGTAACTCACACACCAAACAGTAACACACTACACTACACTACACTACACAACACACGCACGTGTACACACACACACACACACACACACACACATATGATACACACACACACACACAACGCACACACACAAAACCCACATTCCTACACACACACACACACACACACACACACACACACACACACACACACACACACACACACGCACACACAACTACAAAAACCCCACACTCCTACCAACACACACACACACACACACACACACACAGAGAGAGAGAGAGAGAGAGAAACACATACACAAACAGACAGACAGACACAACCCCCCCCCCCCCCTCCCTGCAAGAAGAACAGACACACATTCTCTCTCTCTCTCTCTCTCTCTCTCTCTCTCTCACACACACACACACACACACGCACGCACGCACGCACGCAAACGCTGCTCGGCGATCCCATAAATCACACCAGTCTCAATCCATCTCCTGCATTATGAATGGCCCTCCCAGGAAGCGATCGCTCTCCACACCATCTGTTGCCACGAGGGTGGAAAAAAACCAAACCAACCAACCCTCCAATATGTCATGACATAGCCTTCATGTACTGGATTTTTTGACATGCTGTTTTGAATTTGACAATACTCGCATAATTTGCGTCCGAGCTTTTAGATATTTTGCAGACTTGTTGATGATACCCTAAGGTTACTGTGTGAAAATTTTCAATGAATTCGGTTTCTCTATCACTGAGAAATTACTTGTCAAAAAGCGGTTAACTTTTTTGGGGGGACACCCGATATTTGATCTGCCCGTGAGGAAGAGGGTGTAGGGGGGAGAGGGGGGGAGGTGCGGGGGTGGGGGGGGGGGGGGACGGTACGTTTCTTTCATGACACGGGAAATCATATACTTGTATCATATAACATAACACAATCCGCACACACACACACACACAGAAAGTATTATGAGCAACACTTGAATTACTGTTATCGTTTAAAAAAGGGGGGGAAAAGAAAGAAAGGCAGGAAGAAAGGAAGACAGAAAGAAAGAAAACAAAGAAAAAAAGAAAGAAAGACTGGCGGAAAGAAATGAGACAACAATTCACATTCAGAATCTGCACAGAATGTCAACAAGATCTGAAATACTAAGTCATTATCATTAATATTATTATTTTTATGTAAGCCGTGTTATTAATCGAGCAGTTTAATAGCCGCTGGAGACCGGCGGTTAGTTGCGAAAAATGCGTCTGCTGTTGCTTGTGTGGTAAACAGTCAGTGAAGCCAGCCGAGCGCTTGGCTACAATATTGTTATTATTATCATCATCATTATCAGTGGTAGTAGTAGTATCATTAGTAGTAGTAGTAGTAGTCGTAGTAAAAAGAAAAATGAAAGGAAGAAAGAAAGAAAGAGTTGATTACATAGATCTGCACTGGTTGGTTATGAATGTCTTTTACATCGTTGATCTATATGGCTACAAACTGAAGTGCTCTCGAATCAAATAACCCATATGCACACCCCCCCCTTCCCCCCTCCCCCCCTTCGTTCCCTCCTCCCTTTCCCCCTCTCCCTCCCTCACCCCCCACCCCTCCTCACACACACACACACTCTCTCTCTCTTTTTCTTTCTTTCCTCTCCATTCCCATGCCCTCGCAAAGGCCAAATGTCCGTGTTTTATTTCTGACCAAAGCTTCTCCCAAACCATTCAACTCTTTCCCCTCCCCTTTCCAACTCCACACTCCCCCCCCCCCTCCCCCACCCCGATCGATTTCGCCTATTCCAAGTTCGCCTACGCACTCAGTTGCTGCATGTATGGGCGTTGCGCGTGCGTGCGTGTATATATCTGTGTGTGTGTGTGTGTGTGTGTGTGTGTGTGTGTGTGTGTGTGTGTGTGTGACACGATACACAACACAGAGAAATCTGTCGTGACAAAGATACAACACAACACAATGGTACGAGACGGTGGTAAAATAAATGCATTTGCAATAAAATGCCATGAAATACAGTACGCGAAGACACGACACGACACGACACGACACGGAGCACAGAGCACAGAGAAATCTGCTGTGACAAAAAAAGACTGTACGATACAATACAATACAGTACGACAGGACACGACACGACACAACATAATACAATACAGAACAAAACGGTACGTAACAGCACAGCAACACAAAAGAAAGCCTAGATCCGGCCCAGCCCAAGAAACCACGCTTGCTCTTTTGCCCGGAACTCCCGTTTAGATTAACAGGGCGCAAAAGCCGAGTGGTTAAAGCGTTGGACTTTCAATCTGAGGGTTCCGGGTTCGAATCTCGGTAACGGCGCCTGGTGTATAAAAGGTGGAGATTTCTCCGATCTCCGAGGTCAACATAATTATGTGCAGACCAGCTTAGTGCCTGAACCCCCTTTCGTGTGTGTGTACGCAAGCAGAAGACGATCAAAAACGCACGTTATCCGTATCAGTATCTCAAAGAAGCGTCACTGCGTTCGGTCAAATCCATATACGCTACACCACATCTGCCAAGCAGATGCCTGACCAGCAGCGTAACCCAACGCACTTAGTCGGGCCTTGACAAAAAATAAATAAATAAATAAAATAAAAAAAATAAAATGAAATAATAATAATAAAATAAAATAAATAAAATAAAAAATAACAAAAAATATTGTCAAAAAAAAAAGAAAAAGAAGAAAAAAAAGAAGATCCTGTAATCCATGTCAGCGTTCGGTGGGTTACGGAAACAAGGACATACCCAGCATGCACACCCCCGAAAACGGAGTATGGCTGCCTACATGGCAGGGGGGGTGAAAACGGGCATTCACGTAAATGCCCACTCGGTTACACACGAATGAACGTGGGAGTTGCAGCCCACGAACGACCACGACGGCGACGACGACGAAGACGAAGAAGAAGATTAATAAATGAGCCGATTCACCAATCATCCACTGTCTGCCAGCTTTTGTGCTGATGAGGTGACCGTCATAGTACCCATGGGAGGCTGGCTGACTGACTGTCTGATTGGTGCCATGATTGCTGTAGTTGCCGTCGACGAGACAACTGCCTTAATGACAACACTGATGCTGTCTATAATAGCCTGCTGCCAAGGTCCGACTGGCAAAGTGTGTACTCCGAAAAGGTAGTAGTGACAACTGTTGCAGTGTTGGCTGCCGTTTTTTTTTTTTTTTTAGTGTGTGTGCGCGATGAATCTCTGTCTCTGTCTGCCCCTGTCTGTCTGTCGGTCTGTCTCGGTCAATCTCTGTTTCTGTCTCTGTCGTTATGTCTAGGTCTCTGTCTGTCTGTCTCTCCGTGTCTCTCTCACTCTCTGTCACTGTCTCTGTCGCTATCATGTATATTTTGTCTCTGTCTGTCTGTCTCTCGCTCACTAGCTCGCTCTCTGTGATGCGTGTAGTATGTGGTGTGTGTGTGTGTGTGTGTGTGTGTGTGGGTGTGTGTGTGTACCATGTAATTATACGCACACACACAGGCACAGCCACCCCCCACATCCACACACACACCACACAACTGCCTCCCCACTCCCCAACACTCCCTCCCCCCACCCCGCCCACACACCCCCAGTCCCCAATACACAACCCACATACACAGACAGACAGACAGACACACACACACACACACACACACACACACCCCCACACCACACCACACCACACCTACCCTACCCTCGACACACTCACACACACACTACAAACACACAATACACAACACACACAACAAAATACAACACACACACACACTCTCTCTCTCTCTACATCTCCTTCCCATCCCCTGTCAATCCCGTAACGCCGTGCAAGCACAATGGTGATGACCCCAACCCCAGCGGTGACCAGCATCGCTAAGTGGTGGATGGGTTTGTGTGAAGTTTGAGTTCCTTCCTTCATTGTATCATCCACGACCATCCTCCTCCACCACCACACAAGATTTCCGGAAACGACCCACGAGCCTCCTCTGTCGTCATCGGAAAGACCGGCAAGCCAACACTGACGACCGGCATTGCGTCACACACACACGTCACTCGCATGACCTTTGACCGACCACAAAACCCAACAAACGAATGTCGAACGTTCGCAACGCAATTTGGTGGTAACATTTTGTGTGTGTGTGTGTGTGTGTGTGTGTGGTTAATTTCGCAAGCGGGAATAATTATTACTGCGACTTCGACGTTAGTTGGACATTGCTGCTTAATGTCCAACAGACGATCGCGCAGGGGCCATAACTATCAGGACTGGCCAACTAAAAATCATACTCAACTCTTGTGTGTGGGGGGTTGGGCGGGGGGGGGGGGAACACACACACACACACACACACACACACGCACGCAGACACACACACGCACACATCCACACACACACACACACACACACACACACACACACACACACACACACACACACACAACTCAGCAAAACAACACAGTTCATGACACATCAATAATTTCAACCATCAGACCTCTTCAAGAGGAAGGTGGCAGAATGGTAAAGACGCTTAGCTACCAACACAGTCTTCGTGATGAGGGTTTGGGTTCAATTCCCGCTCTGGTCTTTTCTCCAAAGTTCGACAAGAAAAAAAACAAAAAACCCCACATCAAACTGTGCGTCCAGTCATTCGGACAAGACGATAAAAACCAAGGGTCCGTGTGCAGCACGCACTTGGCGCACTGAAAAAGAATCCATGGCAACAACAGTGTTGACCTCTGTCAAAAACAAACAAACAAACAAACAAAACAAGAGAGGCAAGGCCTTCAAGACTCAATTGTGACTGAGAGTAAAAACACACAAGCTTTTTATGTACTGAGTATAATTTCAAAATGTAATGTTTGAGATGAGAAAGATCAGTTTAAAGCAAATTAAGTCCCCTAGCATTAATTACAGAGTAATTTCCCTTTTTTACAATCTGCACCAAAATGTTTGCAAAATAAATAAAACTTCCATGCTTAGCAAAAGAAGTTCCTGTTTGAACAAAAAATGATAATAATGACTGCTCTTGTTGTTGGGTCAGAATATCAGATCACAGTGCCAAGTTTAGAGAATACAAAAAATATAAATATAACAGTAAATGCAGTTTGCATATAATTAGGCTTCGTTTTTATTTTTTTGTGCCCATCCCAGAGGTGCAATATTGTTTTAAACAAGACGACTGGAAAGAACTGAATTTTTCCTATTTTTATGCCTAGTTTGGTGTCAACTGACAAAGTATTTGCAGAGAAAATGTCAATGTTAAAGTTTACCACGGACACACACACACACACACACACACACACACACACACACACACACACACACACAGACAACCGAACACCGGGTTAAAACATAGACTCACTTTGTTTACACAAGTGAGTAAAAAAAAAAGTAGCAGAAATCCAGTATGACTGGTACATAAAATACACGCAAGCACTCAAGGCCTTGACTGAGCGCGTTGGGTTATGCTGTGGGGGGGGGCATCTGCTTAGCAGACGTGGTGTAGCGTGTTATTAATTAAGGATTTGTCCGAACCCAGTGACGCCTCCTTGAGAAACTGAGACTGAAACCCCTTCATCAGGCGAAAGAAGCCTAGGCTGTGCTGAGGATGGCCAACCCTCCAGCCTCCCCCCCCCCCCCCCGCTCCCCCCCCCCCCCCCGACCCCCCATACCCCTGCCCAACCCACCTCCCCTAACTGTGGAGTGATGGCCTGGAGGTAACGCGTCCACCTAGGAAGCGAGAGAATATGAGCGCGCTGGTTCGAATGACGGCTCAGCCGCCGATATTTTCTCCCCCTCCACTAGACCTTGAGTGGTGATCTGGACGCTAGTCATTCAGTTGAGACGATAAACCGAGGTCACGTGTGCAGTATGCACTTAGCGCACATAAAAGAACCCACGGCAACAAAGGGGTTGTTCCTGGCAAAATTCTGTAGAAAAATCCACTTCAATAGGAAAAAAAAAAAAAAAAAAAAACTGCACGCAGGAAAAAATACAAAAAAATGGGTGGCACTGTAGTATAGCGACGCGCTCTCCTTGGGGAGAGCAGCCCGAATTTCACACAGAGAAATCTGTTGTGATAAAAAGAAATACAAATACAAATACATATTATGCGAGCGGCTGTTCGACGCTCTAGCAGCATCTAGGATTGTTTCAAGCGTGTGCGCCGATTCACCCGCAACACAACTATGTTGTAACCAGGCTAGTCAGAACACTAGCGGGACTCATTCGGTGTGTCTAATCGGTCACCAGTTGTACACATGCGTAGGTCCCTTCCGCGACAACAGGAAGAGAGTCGCCCATGGTAGCTTTCTGAGTCAGACGGGCTGTGTGGTTTTTATCCAAAATGTGCCTCTTGTGTCCTCTGTAAAGGCAGTGTCATGTATCAGCAACTCTTCACACGACTGTATGGCTTTAAAAAAAAAAAAAAAAAAAAAAAAAGCGCGGAAGCAGAGGCAGTGAGAATAGTAGGTAGTAGATGTAGTAGTAGCAGCAGAAGTAGTAGCAGTAGTAGTAGTAGTAGTAGTGGTGATGGTGGTGGTGGTGGTGGTGGTAGTGTGTGTGTGTGTGTGTGTGTGTGTGTGTGTGTGTGTGTGTGTGTGTGTGTGAGTATGCACAAGTTTTTATATTGATGTGCACTTGTATGTATCCTAATTTCTACTGTATCTGTGTTTGTGTATGATTTTCGATTTATGTTCGTACCTTGTAATGTACTATCCCCCCACCCCACCCCCCAATATTCCTTGTGACCCCGGTAATAAAGACATATTCTATCTATCTTCTCTTATCTCTTCTTCTTTACTTAATATTGTAAATAAAACAATAGAAAAACCCTTTTGTGACTGGCCTGCTATATGCCCTTGGCCTTCGCGTGGATCTTTTCTATCCTTTAATACAGTAAATCATCAGTAATTCTTTTGTACCGTCCTCTTCTTTAATGATACCACTCGGATACACGGCTACAGTAGTAAAACATTCAAATCTGGACGAGACGGGTAAAGGTGGGGTTTTTTTTAGTTTGTTTGTTTTTTTGTCTGTCTGGTTATTCCAGTCTTTCTGCCAGAGATTCTTTACATACCACTGAACACTTTTTTTTTTAAGTCAGTGTAAGGGACAAACGACTTAGAAATCACTCCCTTTATGGCATCCTTGGCATTGCGGTCAGCAATTTCATTTCCCTGAATACTCACAGGACCAGGCACTCAGGCCAGAGCAACACGATACCCATTCCTTGTCCATGTGGTAAAAATCTCATTGTGTGTGTGTGTGTGTGTGTGTGTGTGTGTGTGTGTTTTGTAACAGCTTCGGATGGTTGACACTGCGACCTGCAATGGCTTCCAAAGCAAACAGTTGCAGCTACTTCCTGTGCAATAACTGCTTCTGCTGCTGCTACGGCAACGACTACTACAACAACCACTGCTGCTGTTGCTGCCACTACAACTACTGCTACTACTACTACGGCTGCTTCATCTGCTGCTGCTTTCTCTCTTTCTCCTCTCTTCCTCTTCCTCTCTCCATCTCTCTCTCTCCCTCTGTCGCAAAAAAACCTGGAACTCTGTCGGGGCAAAGGTCACCTGCTAGCACCAGCCAACTCTACTGGCAGGAGGAACACACACACACACACACACACACACACACACACACACACTCGCGCGCGCGCGCACGCGAGAGAGAGAGGGAGTGAGAGAAAGAGAGAGAGAGAGAGAGAGAGAGAGAATAATGAAGGGGGTGAGAAAAAAAATAAACCAGAGAGAGAGATATACAGAAAGAGAGAGAAAGAGAGAGAGAGAGGGAGAGAGAGAGAGACAGACAGACAGACAGACAGAGAGGTAGGCAAGTAGACAGATCTACACACACACGCACACACACACGCGCACATACACACACACACACACACACACACACACACACACACACAGCGAGAGCAAGCGAGCGAGCGATAGAGAGAGAGTGTGTGAGAGAGAGAGAGAATAATGAAGGGGGTAAGAAAAAAATAAACCAGCGAGAGAGAGAGAGAGAGAGAAAGAGAGAGAGAGAGAAATCAAAATATAGACAGACAGTGAACAAAGCAGCAGACAAACTTCTACATCAGTGACACCAGCAACACCAAAGACGGTGACAGGTTGTGCTCTTCGACAATAACACAGGTATCATATATATGTGTGTGTGTGTGTGTGTGTGTGTGTGTTGTCCGTTCGATGACCCATTTTCCCTTAGAAATCAATCTCTCTCTCTCACTCTCTCTCTCACTCTCTCTCACTCTCTCTCTCAATGGCCGATATTGAATAAAATATCCGTATCCGTAAGCCTCTCTCTCTCTCTCCTTCTCTCTCTCTCTCATTAATTAACCTGTATTGAATAAAACACCTCTCTCCCTCTCTCTCTCTCTCTCTCTCTCTATCTATCTATCTGTCTATGTCTGCCCCCCTCTCTCTCTACCACTGGCCTATATTGAATAAAATATATATCTCTCTAAACGGCCTATTATACAGTGAATAAAACATCCGTATTCATATCCCTCATCCCCCCCCCGCCCCATCCCTCCCCCCTCTCTCTCTCAATGGCCTATATTGAACACCCGTACCCGCACCTCCCCCCCTCCCAGCCCTCTCTCTATCTCTCTCTCAATGGCCTGTATTTAATAAAGCATCCGTATCCGTACCCGTACCTCTCTCTCTCTCTCTCTCTCTCTCACACACACACACACACACACACACACACACATTCTCAATGGTCCATATTGAATAAAGCATCCTTACCCCCCCTTTCTCTCTATCTCAATGGCCTATATTGAATAAAACAGCCGTATCCGTACCCCTCCCTCCCTCTCTCTCTCTCTCTTTCTTTCATTCATTCTCTCTCTCTCTCTCTCTCTCTCTCTCTCTCTCCCCCCCCCCTTCTCTCTCTCAATGGCCTATATTGAATAAAACAGCCGTATCCGTACCCCTCCCTCCCTCCCTCCCTCTCTCTTTCTTTCATTCATTCTCTCTCTCTCTCTCTGTCTATCTCTCCCCCTTCTCTCTCTCAATGGCCTATATTGAATGA
>NC_134896.1:37115038-37125038 GCF_041734735.1 Babylonia areolata | reverse complement strand
AAAACCAAGCAGAGCTGTTTGGACTGTCCTTTCTTTGAAGGTGTTTATAAAATCAGAAATCCACTTCATGCCCATTGATTTTGTTCCAAATACCAACAGGTAAGAGAGTAAGAGGGCAGTTTATTCTTCCCTTAAAAAAACAACAACAAAAAAACCAAACTTTTTTTTCTTTCTTTTTATATACTTTTTTTTTTTTTTTTTTTTTTTTTTACAAGCAGCCGCCTATGTATATTAGCATTACTGCAGTCAAACGTGAAACATTCTATGGAAGTCGCTGTTTTTAACCAAGGCATCTCAGATAAGGTCGTGTGCTACATGGACGGATAATGCACACTAAGAACCCATGGCATGCAATGTGAATGAACGCGGTTTTCTAAAGTGTATGGATTTTCGTCCCTGCGTTCCACTGAACATTCCCTCTGACGTGGGCAAAAGGTCCAGTTCACTGTTCAGTCAACTGTTTGCCTTGTCTCTCTCTTTTCATGAGGGCAGGATGAAAACAAGCCGATTGTCCTTATTCCTTTTTTTCCCATAATAAAAAAGGGTTCTCTCTCTCTCTCTCTCTTACATATATATATATACATATATATGTATCATACTCTCTCTCTCTCTCTCACACACACACATTCTCTCTCTCTCTCTCTCTCTTTCTCTCTCTCTCTCTTAGGACATGCATGAGCGGTCAGACGGGAACAAAAATCACTTGAAAAATGCACGAACTGTCACAGCTAAACCTTTCTCTTTTCTCTCTTGGAATGTGAATGGTTTAATGTCAAAACTTTCTGACACAGATTTTATGTCCTTTGTTCGTGGTTTTGATTTTTTGTTTGTTTTCTTGAAAGCTTTATGGAAACGTGCCAACCAGATTTGTTTGTTGGCTGAATTATTTTGCAAATCAGCAGTAAAGTTTACAAAGCAAGGGAGAAGACCTGGAGGTGTGATTTGTCTGATAAAACATGATTTCCTTCCTTTTGTAAAGAATATAGAGATAACGAAATATGTGAACTGTTCTGTGTTTTTGATTGACAAACAGCAGCTTAGTACAGACAAAGATGTGATGTATGTGTGTGCATATGTTCAGCCAGAAGGCTCTCCTTTTTATTCTCACTTTGATCTTGATAATGGAATTACTATGGTAGAAGAATGCCTGACTGATTGTGTACTTGGAAAAGATGTTTATCTCATCTTGTGTAGAGATCTGAACAGTAGGACATCGAATGTTCCTCAAGATTGCCTTGATAATGATGTTTTTGATACACAGTGTAAAAGTGAAACATATTCATCCAAACGTTGTTCTGAAGACAGTCATCTGAATAATTATGGCAAGTTACTTTTGAATGTATGCACTGCCTTAGGTTTGTGTATTCTAAATGGTTCGTGTAAGGGCGACCTACAAGGTCGTTATACATATATATCTGATTCTGGATGTAGTGTCACTGATTATTTCATTTTTTCCAAAAGATCTGTTGTCTCTTCTCTATGGAACATGTGAACTGAAAGTAGATGGAAGGATAGATTCTGATCACATGCCTGTTGTAGCCAATGTTTATTTTCCGAATGAGAACAAACAGTTTTGTGATAAAAAGACAAATCATGTTGAAGTTTTATAAAAGATTGTGTGGAACGAAACAAATGCATGTGATTATTATGGTAATTTATCTAAGGAAGATACAACTACAAAGCTTGAGGTCGCTGTTAATTTAACAGATTTTGATGTAAACGCTGCTCTAGACATGTTTAACGAATGTATCAAAGAATGTGCTGCGTGTATGAAGAAACGTATTGTTGTTAAACCAAATGGAAAAGAACGTGGTTGGTTTGATCAGGAGTGTAAAGCTGGTAGACGAAATGTTAGGTTTTTGTTAAGAACATGCAGAAGGACATTAAAGGTTGAAGATCGACAAGAATTTCTTATTGCCAGACGTGCATACAAACATTCAGTGAAGAGAAAAAGAAAACAATTAATGATGAAATGCTGAATAATCTAGTTAATTCGGTAAGAAACCAAAAAGAGTTTTGGGATACAGTACGTAAAGTTTCATTTAAAAACAAACAATCTAAAGGTAATACAGATATCGATGTATGGTTTTATCACTTTAAATCTTTACTTGATAAAAAAAAAAGTAGAAAATTGTAGATTCATCGAAACAAGACGAAGAAAATGATGAATACATGAACCGTTCTATAACGAAAGAAGAAATATTACTAGCCTTAAGAAAACTTAAAAATAAAAAAGCAGTTGGTCCTGATGGCATAATAAGTGAGTTATTAAAGAATGATAACAGTCTAGTAATGGAATTTTTCTTTATCTAAAATTGTTCAATAGGCTTTTTGAAAATGGAGAGTTTCCCTTAAATTGGACTGAATCAGTTACTTTGCCACTTTTCAAAAAAGGTTATATCCACGATCCCAATAATTATAGAGGAATTTGTCTTAGTGATGTAAGCAGTAAAGTATTTGGTTTGATTATCAATAACAGATTACAAGAGTGGATAGAGGAGAATAATATTATTGGTGAGCATCAAGCAGGCTTCAAAAGGGGATATTCTACCACAGATCACATGTTCACATTACTTGCACTCATACAGAAACAGTTTTCATTTAATCGTAAACTCTATGTAGCGTTTATCGACTATGAAAGCGTTTGATTCCATCAATGGAAATCTTCTTTGGCCTATTTTGTTTAAATATGGTATCAAAGGTAAATTGCAAAAATGTATAAAAAATATGTATGATAATGTTAAAGCAAGAGTTAGATGTGGAGCAAGACTAACGGACTATATTAACTGTACAACAGGAGTAAGGCAAGGAGACCCATGTAGTCCAGTATTATTTTCTGTCTTTATAAATGAACTAGCATTAGAGGTTATTAACAACGGAAGGCATGGAGCAACATTATCAAATGATCCATTTGAACTATTCATTCTTCTTTTGGCTGATGATGTGGTTTTGTTTTCAGCAACTGTTGTTGGTTTACAAAATCAACTGAACAATTTACCTATGGCAGCTGTATCACTTATATTAAAGGTCAACATATCCAAAAGTAATATCATTGTTTTTCGAAAGGGTGGGTATTTAGGAGATAGGGAAAGATGGGTTTATAACAGTATCGTTATGCCTGTGGTGAAAGTTTATACATATTTGGGAATTCTTTTGTTGTTGCTTGCAAAGATCTAGCTAGTAGGGCCAAAAATGCTTTATTACGTATTATGCAACAGTTATATGTTCTTAATAATAATTCGTTTGAGTTCTTTATCAAAATGTTCGATGCACAAGTGCAACCAATTGTGCTACGGTTCTCAATTATGGGGTTTGGATAAGGCTGCTATTCATTGTGAGTCTGTTCATTTATTTTCAGTTAAAAGATTTTTGGGTGTAGATAGGCGAACACCAAATGATTTAGTATACGGTGAAACAAATCGATATCCAATATCTGTTAACTCTGCAGTTAGTTGTATTCGTTATTGGTAAAGAATATTACAAATGGAAGATTCAAGACTTCCATACAAAGCTTACCAAATGTTATATGAACTGGATAGCAGGAGTAATATCAACTGGGCATCAAATGTGCGCCTCTGTCCGTTTAAACATGGTTTTGGACATGTGTGGCTGAATCAAGGTGTAGGCTGTGAAGTAGGTTTTATAAATGCTTTTCGACAACGTCTAACAGATTGCAGATGGCAGGAACTGAATCAGCACATTTCGACTAGTGAAAGGTTTGAGCTATATAGAACATTTTGTGTCTCACATGTTGTGAAACCATATTTGCTTCTGAATCTTGATAAACATATAAAGTATATCACAACAAGGTTTAGATTGGGTATTTCTGATTTGGCTGTATATAGGTATAGATACAAAAATGTGAAAGTATCTGATTTGATTTGTACTATGTGTAAACGTTCAAAAGAAGATGAAGTTCATTTTGTTCTTTGTTGTGAAATACTGAAAGAAATCAGAGAAACTTTTATTCGACCCAGATACTATCGACAACCTTGTCTCTTCAAAATGTTTTTTTGTTGTTGTCTAACCATGATGTTGTGCGAAATTTGTCTCTGTTTTTCTACAAAGCATTTAGATAACAGGGAATTTTTCACTTCTTAATGTTCCTGATTAACCTGATATATCTGTAGCTGCATTGTTTTGATCCTTATGTCTTAAATGATAGGATTGTTGTCTGTTCACTTTCCCCTTCATGAGGGGCCTAGGCCTAAAATGAATAAACCATCTGAATCTGAATCTCTCCCTCTCCCTCTCTCCCTCACACACACACACACACACACACACACACACACACACACACACACACACACACACACACACACACTCTCTCTCTCTCTCTCTTTCTTTCTCTTTCTCTCTCCCCATCATAAAACCTTCCACAGAATGACCACGACTTTCTTCTTCCACTTCATCAAAGGCGAAAGCAGTTTTCTCGGTACGAGAAGTGTGTGTGTGTGGGGTGGGGGGGGGGGGGGGGGGTACTTCACTTCAATCCTTTCGCTCTGAAATGAAGTGTCCAGTTTTGGGGTTGGTTGGTTATTGTTTTTTGTTGTTGTTGTTGTTTGTTTGTTTGTTGTTGTTTTTTTCATGTACCCCGTGTCTGGGTGATCTGTGGCAAACAGTGTCTGCCTTGGTGCAACTCCGTGAGCGTGCATACGTTACGTGTGTGGTCGAGGGGAAGGAGGGTGGTGGTGGTGGTGGTGGTGGGTGGTGTGTGTGTGTGTGTGCGTGCGTGCGTGCAAAGTGAGAAAAGCACATTCATCTGTCTAGATCCAGAGGCGCATACTACTTCCGGTTATTTGATACCCCTTGCTTTGCTAACTATAACGGGCAATAAAAAAATAAAAAAGCGACTTAAATGGGAGTACTGTTATTGAGATATCTGATCAACACCAACACTCAAATATTAATCGTGTGAAAAGCGTTAATTTCACTCTGCTGACAGGCTGTGTGTGTGTGTGTGTGTGTGTGTGTGTGTGTGTGTGTGTGTGTGTTTCATGTTTCAGCTTCTGCAACAGCAAAAGCAACGGTGGGTTTTGTTATTTGTTTTTTGTTTTGTTGTTGTTGTTGTTGTTTTGTTGATTTTTTTCCATTGCAAATTCTCAATACAAAAATCATAACATTTGTGTACGTTTAAAATAACAATCACTATATCCATACATGTACCATGTACGAATGTGAGCTTCTGACCTTAAAACTTTTTTTTTCTAATTCAACACCACCAACTACTAGTTCAATAATTATTTTTTTTAGAGAGAAAGGGGGGGAATACAACACACACACACACACACACACACACACACACACACACACACACACACAATACAACACACACACACACACACACACACACACACAATACAACACACACACACACACACACACACACACACACACACACACACACACACACACACACACACACACACACACAACACAACACAACACACACACACACACACAATATAATAACCATGTGCCCCACTCGCTGGCACAGCACGCACTAAGCACGAGCCAGCACTGACTTCACGTAGTACACAACTTAAAGGCCACATAATTACTATAAACAGTTCCTCCCGAGCCCGGTAAAGTGCTACAACACAAAGCTCTAGAACTTCGTTACTTCGTTCTTCGTCTTCACCTGTCTGCCTCCCTCCCCCAGACTGGTCAGTTCTTCTGTCTTCAGTCCAAGGTCCTTGAACACACCTGCTGGCCGAACGGCGGCAGTACAGCTGACCCTCTCAACACTCCTCCCACATCCCCCCCCCCCACCCACCCCCAACTTCTTCACCCGGCTAATAGCCTACCTGACTACCCCCCACCCCTCCCTTCCTCCCCTTCTCTCTCTCTGTCTGTCTGTCACACACACACACACACACACACACACACACACACACATTCTCTGTGGACCCAGACCTACTTTTTTCCAACCCAATCTCTCTCTCTCTCTGTTTGTGTTTGTGTGTGTGTGTGTGTGTGTGTGTTCGTTCGGGTCAGGAGAGCCCTCAACATAACCTGATAGGAACTCTGTGTGTGTGTGTGTGTGTGTGTGTGTGTGTGTGTGTGTGTGTGTGTGTGTGTGTGTGTTGAAGGTGGTGGGGGTGGGAGTGTACGTGCGTGCATGCAAGCGTGTGTGTGTGATTGCATGTGTGTGTGCGCGTGCGCGTGCGTGCGTGCGTGCGGCTGCGTGAGTGTACTCATGAATTACCGTTTATTTCATCAATCATTTTATCAGGAACTAAGGAAAATGCTATTCCAATAAGGAAGCAAAAACCACACATGAGGAAAAAAAAAAAAAGCAATAACAAAAGAAACAAGAGTACAGAAATGAGACGCAGCGAAATACGCCAGATGATAAAGTGAATAAATTCTACGAACAACTCCTCAGCATTCACTATCAATCAAAAGTACAGCTCTATGCCTCACTACTAGTACTACGAACGTTTATAATACGAGTCCAATGGTAGGATTGTATACAAACATGTACATTAAGTTATCACCAGCATTTATACAGCTTAGGCCAGACCATAACCACAACAGTGATGGTAACAACAACAGTGATGACATAACAGCAACAGTCATGACAACAGCAACAGCAGCCACACAAGCAGGAACAGGAGCAGCAGCAACAATTAAATCTCCCTCTTTTTTTTTTTCTTTTTTTTTTTTCTCAAATCATAAAGACAACGATGATGATGGTTATGGCGATGATGTTGATGATGATTATGAAGGTGATGATGACGATGATGATGATGACGATGACGATGATGTTGACGATGATTATGAAGATGGTGGCGGTAGAAGTGTTGTTGCTGGTGGTGGTGGTGGTGGTGGTGGTGGTAGCGACGACGATTGTGATGATGATGATGATGATGATGATGACGAAGATGATGATGATGATGGTGATGACGATGATGATGATGATGATGTCTTGATAAAGACCTGCGATACCGCAAACGGAGATTGAGATCAAGAAGAACAACAACAATAACACACACACACACACACACACACACACACACACACACACACGAAGTTTCACACACACACACACACACACACACACACACACACACGAAGTTTCACACACACGAAGTTTCACACACACACACACACACACACACACACAACATACCCAAACAGAAAACCTACGGACACAGCAGTAAATCATCAGGCAGTCAGTCAATCGACAAGCGAGGTCAGCTTACCTTGGGGACTCTGGCGTACTTAGCAGTTCGCGTGTCCCTAATGAGGGCGATATCCAGGAAGTCCATTTCCTGCAAACACCACATCTGGTCAGCATACTGAACATGTGGGAAAACTAAGCCCCTTGTTTTAACACTTGGTTAGTTTGAATACACGTTCATATCTATATCATGTTACGCACGCGTGGTTTAATATATTAATTATATTTGTGTGTTTATGGTGCTTATCGAGTAGATTGTTGAACTTTGCTATTCACATAGATGTCAATATTATGCACGCTTGTTCTAATATATGTGTGTTTTTATGGGGGTACTGAGTTCCCTGTTTAACTTGGTTAGATATATCATGCATGCGTATTCTAATATACGTGTGTTTATTTGGGGTAATGAGTCCCTTGTTTAACTTGGAAATATATAAACATAATTACTATGGCACGCCTGTTCTAATGCGTGTTTATGGGATATAGTGTCCCTTGTTTAACTTTAACGTAGATACAGCTACATTAAATGATCGTGTGTTCAAATACATATATACATATATCTGTGTGTGTGTGTGTGTGTGTGTGTGTGTGTGTGTGTGTGTGTGTGTGACAGACAGACAGACAGACAGACAGACAGAGATTGTTCAGACAGAGAATGTGGGGATGGGATAAGATGAAGGGGCTGATGAGGTGTGTGAGTGTGGGTGGGTGGAGGGGGAGAGTCCGATGAAGATAAAGATGCGAGTGTCACTTAAACTGAAGTGTTTGTTGTCGTCATTGCTGTTCTGCTTTCAGTTGTTATTGTTGTTGTTGGTGCTGCTTTGTTGTTTTGATGCTGATTTGGTTGTTGTTGTGTTTTTTTTTACACACAAAAACACACATTCAGATGATGGCATGGGAAATAAAGGGTGTGGAAGAACGGACACGATATTCACACAAACCTATTCCACAACCCTAAAGGCACTTTCAATCAGACTTATGAATGTAAATGTTACAAAAAGCTTAAAAACAACAACAACAACAACAAAAAACCCAAAAAACATTCACTCATTCTACCCCACAGCTATATGCCTGCTACAACTCCCCTAGACCAGAACTACATGGCACCACAGCAGAAAAACAACAACAACAACAACAACAAAAAGACTCGTTCACTAAAACAGCGAAAATCGGTGGAGAATTGTTGATTAAATCGGTCAAACAAAGCTTCGTTTTCATGCTTCCGGAATCCGTAAACGGTTCAGTTTAGAATGCTGACTGCACCAAGCAAGAATGAACGACATTGGAATAGTGTGTTGGTACGAGTTAACTCGTACCTGGAGTAGAATGAGTTAAATTATCAGTTAATGTAATACTACATACAGATTACACATTCTAATATTTACTCTTGTGGCTTAACCCCCTCCCCCCAACCCCCTTCCCCTCAAAAAGACTCGCTAAAGTTCCCATAGCATTTTACGTCCTTCTTCTTCTTCTTCTTCTTCTGCGTTCACTCGTATGCACACGAGTGGGCTTTTACGTGTATGACCGTTTTTACCCCGCCATGTAGGCAACCATACTCCGTTTTCGGGGGGGTGCATGCTGGGTATGTTCTTGTTTCCATAACCCACCGAACGCTGACATGGATTACAGGATCTTTAACGTGCGTATTTGATGTTCTGCTTGCATATACACACGAAGGGGGTTCAGGCACAAGCAGGTCTGCACATATGTTGACCTGGGAGATCGTAAAAATCTCCACCCTTTACCCACCAGGCGCCGTCACCGTGATTCGAACCCGGGACCCTCAGATTGACAGTCCAACGCTTTAACCACTCGGCTATTGCGCCCGTCTGCATTTTACGTCCATAATGGGCAGTTAACTCATGGATCCAATGCGCCCCTTCCGCCGACTTTTATCTTTCACCATCAACAACCGAAGTCAAGTTCCCATTCATTCATAGGAGTGAGGGAAGTCTGCAGGAGCAAAGTGCCTTTCCCCAAGGACACAACGCCACCATGTCAAAAAAAAAACAAAAAAAAAAAAAAAAAAAAAAAGAGAGAGAGAGAGAGAGAGAGAGAGAGAGAGGCAGGGCCTTCAAGACTCACTTGTGATAAATCAAGTCCCCTAGCATTAATTACAGAGTAATTTCCCTTTTTTACTATCTGCACCAAAACATTTGCAAAATAAATAAAAATTCCATGCTTAGCAAAAGAAGTTCCTGTTTGAACAAAAAACTTTGTTTACACAAGTGAGTCAAAAAACGAGGCCCCAAACTTTGATCACTGGTGGACTGCTGAATCTCAAGTCCAACGCCTAACAGTAACAGTAACACAGAAACGCGTGCAAGAAAATCCAGAAAGAGTGGCTGAGGCTTGGCCGAATCTGTTGGAAGTAAGACCTATGTCAACGATAATAAACACACAACAACAACAATAATAATGATGATGATGATGATGATAACAGTAATATTAACAATAATAAAAATAACGATAACAGTAACAGCAACTGAAATAGTAATGGTAATGAGAAAAATAATAACAACAACAACAAGAACGATGATGATGATGATGAAGATGAGGAGGAGGAGGAGGAGGAGGAACACGCATGGTAGAACAGAACACACCCTCAATCGGCACTGCATTTCCATTGATCGTGAACAGAAGGAAGGGAAATGTCAGAATCGTGTTCTGTTAGGTCGTATACGTGCATCGTACCGAACTTGACAATTGGAAGCCTTGGTGAGTCCAACAGAAACAACCCCCCCCCCACCCCCCAAAAAAAAACCCTGTCAGAATGATAATTGCTGCAATTTAGGCCATTTGGGTGAATTG
>NC_134896.1:37107538-37110038 GCF_041734735.1 Babylonia areolata | reverse complement strand
GTGAAATTTGGGCTGCTCTCCCCGGGGAGAGCGCGTCGCTACACTACAGCGCCACCCATTTTTTTGTATTTTTTCCTGCGTGCAGTTTGATTTGTTTTTCCTATCCAAGTGGATTTTTCTACAAAATTTTGCCAGGAACAACCCTTTTGTTGCCGTGGGTTCTTTTACGTGCGCTAAGTGCATGCTGCACACGGGACCTCGGTTTATCGTGGAAGTGTGGAAGTGTCAGAGCAACGGTGAGGGAGCTCCGAGCTTCAGTGCTGACCGATCGCACCTCCCCCCCCCCCCCCTCTCCGACCCCCTCTTCATTGCTCAAGACACAATGCGTCTGAACAATGAATACCCCGGAAAAAAACGGAGTACGGCTGCCTACATGGCGGGGGGTAAAAACGGTGAATACACGTAAAAGCCCACTCGTTTACATATGGGTTATTGTAGGCTGCAACAGCCCAAGAACGAAGAACAAGAAGAAGAAGAATGAACAGAACAGGGAAGGCAAAGGGCGGAAACGATATATACTGGACCACACTTGAACATTCTCTCTATGGGAACTGTGTGACAGTTTAAAATTCTTCTTACTGCCAGTTACGAAAGAAGGACATCTTTTCCTGCACACGACTTATACAATGATTTATGGTGCTGCTGACTTGCCATTGCTCTCACCAGCAGTACTTTTTCCTCTACAGTCTTTTTAGAGTTATAAGGGAAGGCAGGCTGAAATTTGGCGAGGCGCGTGGGGGTGGGGGTGGGGGGGGAGGGTTGGACAAGTAGGCCTGTAATGGTGTGTGTGTGTGTGTGTTTGTGTGTGTGTGTGTGTGTGTGTGTGTGTGTGTGTGTGTGTGTGTGTCTGTGCGTGTGTCTGTGTTTTGTTGGTATTTCCTGCTGCTTTTCTTTTTGTGTGGATTTTTTTTTTTTTTTTTTTTTTTTTTTACTGCTTGACCCAAGAACAAGTCAACGTTATCTGTGAGGCTGGAGCTCTGTGTACGGTCAAGCTGCCCGCGCCGTGGAGGTCGCTGGGCCTTTTGAGGTTTTATCTTTGGATACATGTAATGCATGCACGTTCTGTCATCGATCGGTTCATTGGTCTCTCTCTCTCCTCTCTCTCTCCCTCTCTCTCTCATTGTGTGTGTGTGTGTGTGTGTGTGTGTGTGTGTGTGTGTGTGTGTGTGTGTGTGCCAGTCTGTGGGGTGGAGGGGGGAGGGGTGTGAGCAGGAGATAAGCGACTCTGTGTGTGTGTGTGTGTGTGTGTGTGTGCGAGTGGGGGGAAGGAGGTGGGGTTCGGGAGGGCGGGGGGTGGGGACGTCGAGGGAGTGGGGGCGTGGGCAGGAGAGGAGCAACTCTTTGTGTGTGTGTGTGTGTGTGTGCGTGCGTTCGTGCGTGCGTGCGTGCGTGTTTGACACCCACACAGGAAGCTCAGTGGTAGTAATAGGTACAAGGACCACCTTGCGTCACACTTTGCATTGCAGTCGAGTCCCCCATCCAGTACTACTACTAGGCTACTGTATTGTGTAGGGCGATGGAGTGCAGTGGACTGGAGTGCAATGGAGTGGAGTGTAGTATAGTGAAGCGTAGTGCAGTGTAGTGGAGTGGAGTGGAGTGGAGTGGAGTGGAGTGTAGTATAGTGAAGTGAAGCGTAGTGCAGTGTAGTGGAGTGGAGTGGAGTGTAGTATAGTGAAGTGAAGCGTAGTGCAGTGTAGTGGAGTGGAGTGGAGTGTAGTATAGTGAAGTGAAGTGAAGTGAAGTGTAGTGTAGTGTAGTGTAGTGCAGTGCAGTGGAGTGGAGTGTAGTATAGTGAAGTGAAGTGTAGTGTAGTGTAGTGGAGTGGAGTGGAGTGGAGTGTAGTATAGTGAAGTGAAGCGTAGTGCAGTGTAGTGGAGTGGAGTGTAGTATAGTGAAGTGAAGTGTAGTGTAGTGCAGTGCAGTGGAGTGGAGTGTAGTACAGTGAAGTGAAGCGTAGTGCAGTGCAGTGCAGTGCAGTGGAGTGTAGTATAGTGAAGTGAAGTGTAGTGTAGTGTAGTGCAGTGCAGTGGAGTGGAGTGTAGTATAGTGAAGTGAAGTGAAGTGTAGTGTAGTGTAGTGCAGTGCAGTGCAGTGCAGTGGAGTGGAGTGGAGTGTTGTAAAGTGAAGTTAAGCGTAGTGCAGTGCAGTGGAGTGTAGTATAGTGAAGTGAAGCGTAGTACAGTGTAGTGGAGTGGAATGGAGTGTAGTATAGTGAAGTGAAGTGAAGTAAAGTGTAGTGTAGTGCAGTGCAGAGGAGTGGAGTGTAGTATAGTGAAGTGAAGCGTAGTGCAGTGCAATGGAGTGGAGTGGAGTATAGTGAAGTGAAGTGTAGTGTAGTGCAGTGCAGTGTAGTATAGTGAAGTGAAGCGTAGTGCAGTGTAGTGGAGTGGAATGGAGTGTAGTATAGTGAAGTGAAGTGAAGTAAAGTGTAGTGTAGTGCAGTGCAGTGGAGTGGAGTGTAGTATAGTGAAGTGAAGCGTAGTGCAGTGCAGTGGAGTGG
>NC_134896.1:37072538-37077538 GCF_041734735.1 Babylonia areolata | reverse complement strand
ATGAAACATTTTTTCGTGTATGGCCATTTTGTTTATCTACCCCCGCCATGTTGGCAGCCACACTCCGTTTTCGGGGGTGTGCGTGCTGGTTATATTATTGTTTCCATAACCCACCGAACGCTGACACGGACTACAGAATCTTTAACGTGCGTATTTGATATTTTGCCGTTACCGAGGTTCAAACCCAGGACCCCTCAAATTGAAAATCCAACCCTTTAACCCCTCAGCTATTGCGCCCGGAGGTCTGCCTGGGCTCGTCAGATTTTACCCCAGGGTAAGAAAATAACAACGGGGATACGAATTTGCTGCTACACCGGGGTTGTCCTGTCCTGTAAGAAAAAAAAAAGGGACGCCGGTTTGTCTATCGTGTTGTATGTAAGTGGGTCAGTCATCTCTGATCCTTCGTCCACCGTCTGTGAAGTGAAGGAGAACCATGGTGCGTGTCGAACGGACTCTGAGCGACCCCCACCGACCCCTTACCCCCCCCCCCCCCCCGCCCCCACCCCGCAGAAGTCAGCATGTTTCACCTCGCTGGGGACATTCTTACAAGACAGCAGACGTTAGCATGTTTTCCAGTTGACCGTCTTCATGATGACCCCCTTTTCTCTGTCTCTCTCTCTACCTGTGTGTGTGTGTGTGTGTGTGTGTGTGTGTGTGTGTGTGTGTGTGTGTGTGTGTGTGTGTGTGTGTGAGTGAGTGTTTGTGTGTGTGTGTGTGTGTGTGTGTGTGTGTGTGTGTGTGTGTGTGAGTGAGTGTGAGTGTGTGTGTGTGTGTGTGTGTGTGTGTGTGTGTGAGTGAGTGTGAGTGTTTGTGTGTGTGTGTGTGTGTGTGTGTGAGAGAGAGAGAGAGTGTGTGTGTGTGTGTGAGTGTGTGTGTGAGTGTGTGTGTGTGTGTGTGTGTGTGTGTGTGTGTGAGAGAGAGAGAGTGTGTGTGAGTGTGTGTGTGAGTGTGTGTGTGTGTGTGTGTGTGTGTGTGTGTGTGTGTGTGTGTGTGTGTGTGTGAGTGTGTGTGTGTGTGTGTGTGTGACGTTCTGCTACAGTTCCTCATCAGTCCGAGAAACAGGAACAACACTACCATGTCAGGAGGCGGATGATTAAGTATGTATTTAATTTTCCCTTGATTATGACACACACACGAAACAGAACAGAAATCTAGAAACTATTTCTACATACGTGACAGATACTATTAATCAATCAAATGTTGATCCACAAAATGTTGCTCCGATTATGAGCACTTCACCAGTTCCATTATGGGAATTAACTGGAGCAGCTTTTGACATTCAACATTGTGACATTAAATTAAGAAAGATGAAAATCCCAATATATTAGCTTCTCGAGTCAAATCACACTTGTCTGAAACATACCCCTACCACTTCAAAATATAGACGGTTCTAGTATTCTGTTCTAGAAAAGCAGTTTGCTGGTTCTGGATATACAATTCCTGCTTTGAAAATTGAAAAGTCATATCATATTGGAAAGGGCTTCTCAATTTTTACAGCTGAATTAATTGCCGTTCTTATGGCATTAAAATATCTAATTGATCTGCCCCTAAACTTGATTAATGTTTTATTTTGTGTCGATTCAATTCAGTTCTGCAGTATATCAATGTATAAACATTAATTATAACATCATTTTTGACTCACTTGTGTAAACAAAGAGAGTCTATGTTTTAACCCGGTATTCGGTTGTGTGTGTGTGTGTGTGTGTGTGTGTGTGTGTGTGTGTGTGTGTGTGTGTGTGTGTGTGTGTCTGTGTCTGTGTCTGTGTGTCCGTGGTAAACTTTAACATTGACATTTTCTCTGCAAATACTTTGTCAGTTGACACCAAAGTAGGCATAAAAATAGGAAAAATTCAGTTCTTTCCAGTCATCTTGTTTAAAACAATATTGCACCTCTGGGATGGGCACAAAAAAATAAAGAATGAAGCCTAATTATATGCAAGCTGCATTTACTGTTATATTTATATTTTTTGTATTCTCTAAACTTGGCACTTTGATCTGATATTCTGATCCAACACCAAGAGCAGTCATTATTATCATTTTCTGTTCAAACAGGAACTTCTTTTGCTTAGCATGGAAGTTTTATTTATTTGCAAACGTTTTGGTGCAGATAGTAAAAAAGGGAAATTACTCTGTAATTAATGCTAGAGGACTTAATTTGCTTTAAACTGATCTTTCTCATCTTAAACATTACATTTTGAAATTATACTCAATACATAAAAAGCTTGTGTGTTTTACTCTCAGTGTACAGGGCTTTCACTATGTTCATTCGCCCAAGTGGTCTTTTTCGGAAAATACTAAAATCAATACGACGATTGGACTTTACAGATCTATTGGCTGAGCCCTGAAGGTCATGGGCAAAAATCAACTGCATACACATATTTATACACATTCAAAGTGCGTGCTCATTTTCTTCGCGAACGCGAACGATGCCATTTTGTTTCAAGTTGTTGACCTGCCCGTTCAATCCTATATTCAGTGGACAATACACGATACATGTGATGGAAAGTTGGAGAAGGAGACCGTTAAATATTTATTCAGAGAAAGATTTGTGAACGCCTCATCACTTACTGGATTATGCCCCAAACTGCCATAAAAATATCCACAGAATCAGTCGGAATTCACAGTTAAAAATTGTAAACCATGCGAGTTAATACCCTTGAAATGATGAAAGGAAAAAAATTCCAGTCTTGACTTTTCTCAAAATGAAGTCCTTTTCACTTCATACGATGTTTAGAAGTACTTGTACTTGGCTCTACATGTTATTATTATTATTTTTTTATTTTTTTATTTTTTTTATTTTTATTATTATTATTTTGCTGCCCCATCATTTCAGTGGCATTACTCCCACGCCGCTCATTTAGATTCCCCCATACACGGCCACACCCGGGTTCGTCCGTCGCAGTTCCAGCGTCGGCAGTCCACAAGGAACCATCGATGTTAGGTCGCCTGGAGGCCACACACCAGAGGAGACCCTGCACTGCTGCTGAGTCACTTCGGTGGTGTTCAGTGGTGCCTGTTCTGTTTTAACGTACTTAGGACACCACCTACTAAGCCCCCTACTAATGGCTTAGTCGCGGAGCCAGACTGAGTGAGCGTCTCTCCCAGAGTGGAGACCGCCACCACGTCCCTCAAACAACAGCCCCCCATGAATCTGCCGACACTGACGACATTGACAGGACTCACCCCAAGCACGAAAGTGGAGGGGTATCGAAACTGAGGTCACCATGAGAGCAGGGCATGAAAGGCCACAGACTTTGAGACTATTTTGTTTTTTATTGATGACGATGAAGGAGGAGGAGGATGACGCTGATGATGACGATGTTGCTGTGGAGGTCCATTTTGATTTGGGACTGCGTGACAAGACTGTACTCGACGCTTCCTGTCATAATGATATCCCGGCGTTAACCAGGCCCGAGAGATACAGACACTTGCAGTGTTGGTCAGGTAATTAGAGCAACACACCCAAAGACGCATCCTTGAAGTGGATGACACTCGACTGTGTGGTCCCAGTCTCCCCATTTAAGCCCACAGCACACTCAACTCTGGGTAGGAGCCGGTCACTGGCTGAAAAACCCACCTCCACTGGGATTCGAACCCACGTCCTCCCAGCCGTCAGTCCGCGACGCTAACCACTTCGCCACGGCGGCTGGTACATGTTATTAGTTTAACAAAATACTAAATTATCATATCAACTTTAAAACTATAAAACTAGAATGAACATAAAAGAGAAATTGAATCGACCGTGGTGTACTACATTCCCGGCGGGTGTAACTAAACTTGCACATCTATCTACATCTAGAGAAAACGGCTAAATGTTGCAGTGTGATTGCTGCGATAGCCACGTCTCCTTTACAGCGGACTTAAAAAGAATTTTTTTTTTTATTGCCCTTAAAGATTTTTTGAATGCCCAAGATACACCAGAATAATATGATTTAAACAGCGTTCTCACTGCGAATACCGCAATTGATTTATCGCCCTTTAAAAAAGTATGTTCAAATATTAAATTTTAGAACTTAAGGAGCCATGAAAGTGTAATGGCTAAGACAGTTTCTTCTCACCCGAACACGCGGGGTTCGAATCTGGGTAAGACTTTTTTAAAAATTATTATTAACCCGAAGCTTTATAATAACAAATACAGAACACATTTTAACGATTAGATTTTTTTTTTTTTTTTTTTAAGTGTATCACAAGTGAGTCTTGAAGGCCTTGCCTTTCTTGTTGAAATAAGATTTTTGGTTCACTGTATTCAAATGAGAGGAGTTAATATTGAAATGTGCTGGATTCCCTCATACTGTGGGCTTATTTCTAATGAACGTGCAGATCATCTTGCAAAACTTGGAGCTAAAAACGCTTTAAATGCAATCGAACTTCCTCATCGTTTTTCATCATCTGAAATGTGTAATATTGTTGAGAGAAATATGCTAAATTCCTTTCTGTCTTTAGAAGTTAACACTCCTGCCTTATTAAATGCTAAAAGAACTGGCAGGGCTGTTAAGAGCATGGCATTTAGGTTATCACTAACTGCCCCATACACAAAATATTGTGAAAATATTGAATGCATTTGCAAGGGATGTTTATCGGTAGAGCACGGTTTAACCCGCTGTTTAGTAATGAAACCTTTTTTGGCCTCCAGAAATTACTGAACACGTGTTACCAGTTTCAAATGTTAAATTTTTTTGGAAAAAGTTATATATTTCAATTTTTTAATTAAAAAAAAAAGTTAGCTAGTTATGTGTTAAATAGTCCAGCTGTTTGTTTATTGTAGGTCCCCACATCAACCTCTGTTCAAATAATAATCCACAGAAGTAGTGCATACAATATTTGATTATTGATTAATTTTTTTGTCCTAATCCCGCTTCCCCCGTCCCCCTTCTCACACACACCCTTCCAATATTATGCTTTTTCTTTCTCCAATCACTGACACTCACCCTCTCCATTTTGCATTTCATACTCTATCTTTTCCACATTCTGTTCTCTCTCTCTCTCTCTCTCTCTCTCTC
>NC_134896.1:37057538-37067538 GCF_041734735.1 Babylonia areolata | reverse complement strand
TGGAATGTTCGCACCTCTTAGACAGAGACGACAGACCAGAAAGACGCACAGCGCTCATTGCTAGAATGCTTGATCGCTACCAGGTGGACATAGCAGCCCTGAGCGAAACCAGGTTTGCGGGTGAAACCCAGCTGGAGGAAGTTGGAGGGTGCTACACCTTCTACTGCATTGGGAAGCCAGATGGCACCCCAAGAACCTCAGGCGTGGGCTTTGCTATACGAACCAAACTTGCACGACAGCTTGACAGCCTTCCATGTGGGATAAACGACAGGCTGATGACCCTGCGTCTGAAGCTGTCCAAGGATCGCTTCGCCACAGTCATCAGCTGCTATGCCCCGACGATGACCAACCCTGATGACATCAAAGAAGCTTTCTACGAGGAGCTCAGCCGCACCATTTCAGCGGTAGACAGAAAGGACAGGCTGATCATCCTTGGGGATTTCAATGCCCGCGTCGGCGTGGACTTCTCCTCGTGGTCAAAAGTCCTAGGACAGCACGGCACTGGCAAGTGCAACTCCAACGGACTGCTTTTGCTCTCGCTCTGCGCGCAGCATGGACTGACCATTACCAACACCCTCTTCCAACAAGCGGACAAGTACAAGAACACATGGATGCACCCCCGCTCCAAGCAATGGCACATGCTGGACTATGTGATTGTCCGGCAGAGGGACAGAGGTGATGTTTCCATTACACGCTGTTGGTCAGACCATCGCCTGGTACGCAGCAAGATGAACATCAGATTTGCACGCAAGCTCCAACCAGCTAGGCAGAAACCCCCTAGGAAGCTGAACATCCACCGCCTCCCTATCACCAAGGACGTGCTGCAGCAGCAAATCCAAGTAGCTCTCCAAGAAATTCCTGCATCGACTGATGTAGAAGAGGTATGGAGCACCTTTAGAGATGCTGTGTACACAGCAGCAGCTGACACACTCGGCTTTGTACAGAGGAGCCACAAAGACTGGTTTGACGAGAACGACTCTGGAATCTCCAAGCTCCTGAATACACTGCATATAGGGCATCAGGATCACATTTCCGATAAAGACTGTCAGAGGAAGGAGAACCAGTTCTTGCAAACCAAGCAACTTGTACAGAAGAGGCTGCGTGAGATGGAGAACACCTGGTGGAAGAGAAAGTCCGAAGAGCTTCAGTCCGCTGCTGATGCTCACGACATGAAGACCTTCCATGATGGTCTCCGAACTGTGTATGGGCCGAGAGTCACAGGATCAACCCCTATTCGAGCCTTGGACCAGACCACCCTCCTGACAGACAAGAAAGACATCCTTGCCCGCTGGGCAGAGCACTTCAACACCCTCCTCAACAGGGACTCGTCCGTATCTGACGAGGCAATTGCAGCCCTCCCACAGCTACCAGTCAGTGACTCGCTAGCTGTCCCTCACACCAAGGTCGAGACCCAGAAGGCCCTGAAGCTGACAACGTCAGGAAAAGCACCAGGAGCGGATGGAATCCAGGCTGACATCTACAAGTATGGAGGCGAGGTGCTGACAGACAAGCTGACCGCCCTGTTCCAGTCTATCTGGGAAAGAGGGGAGGTCCCACAGGATTTCAAGGATGCTTCTATTGTCCACATCTACAAACGGAAGGGAGAGAAAACATCCTGCGATAACCACCGTGGAATCTCTCTCCTCTGCATCGCCGGCAAGATCTTCGCCCGCATCATACTGAACAGATTGGTTGACCATGTCTCCAACACAGTCATCCCTGAAGCACAGTGTGGCTTCCGCTCAGGCAGGGGAACATGTGACATGGTATTTGCCGTACGCCAGATGCAAGAGAAGTGCCGTGAGCAGAACAAGGAGCTCCACATGGTCTTTGTAGACCTGACTAAGGCCTTCGACACGGTGAACCGCCGTGGTCTGTGAAAGATCCTCCTAAAGTTCGGCTGCCCAGAGAGCCTAATCCAGCTGATTGCATCTTTCCACGATGGCATGCAAGCGAGAGTACAGGAAAATACTGACATGTCGGATCCATTCCCTGTGGTAAATGGAGTGAAGCAGGGCTGCGTCCTGGCACCCACACTGTTCTCCATTCTCTTCTCTGCCATGCTGATTGATGCCTTCCAAGACTGTGACCGGGGCATCTACATTCAGTTTCGCACAGATGGCAAACTTTTCAACTTGCGGCGACTCCACGCCAGGTCCAGGGTGTTTGAGGCACTGTTGAGAGAATTCCTCTTTGCTGATGACTGCGCGCTTGCTGCACACACCCATGAGAAACATGCAGTTCATTATGGACAGGTTCTCAACCTCCTGCAGGCGCTTTGGACTCACCATCAGCCTCAGCAAGACCGAGTCCATGTACGAACCAGCTAGCTCACAGAACGCCAGTGCCTCCACCCACCTGCAATCAAGACCAATGACACAGAGATCAAGTCAGTCGACAAGTTTTGCTACCTGGGCAGCACCCTGTGCAGCAACGGAGCCCTTGATGCAGAAGTGACGCTGCGCATCGCCAAAGCCAGCTCCGCCTTTGGCAGACTCAACAACAGGCTGTGGAACAACAAAGGCATCAGGCTCAGCACCAAGATGAAAACATACAGAGCTGTTGTGCTGGCCACCTTGTTGAACTGCTGTGAAACATGGACGACGTATCGCCGTCACATTCAACAACTTGAGCAGCTTCACCAGAGATGCCTACGAAAGATCCTCGGCATAAAGTGGCAAGACAGGGTCTCCAACCTCCAGGTCCTAGAGAGGAGCGGCCTGCCCAGTATCGAAAGCCTGCTGATCCAGTGCCAGCTACGCTGGACAGGACACGTTGTCCGCATGACAGACAGCACGATCCCGAAGATAATTTTGTATGGCCAGCTGAAGGAAGGCCACCGTGAACTTGGAAGACCCTGCAAGCGCTTCAAGGACACCTTGAAGACAAACCTCAAAGTCTGTGACATAGACATCGCTTCCTGGGAAACAGATGCCCTTGACCGCTCTCGCTGGAAGATGCTGTGCTCTAGTGGCATAAAAACGTTTGAAAACAAGAGAACGCTGGCCATTAAGGAGAAGCGTGAGCGAAGGAAGCAGGGCTCAACTTCTGGAGACGTTTTCCCTTGCAACACCTGTGGGAAGTGCTGCGCATCCAGAATCGGCCTCTTCTCCCATATGAGGACACACACCGACAGATAAGCCTGCCTGCCTACTCATCCGTCGGACCGACGGGAGACTCCATCATCATCACTGTATCTAATTGATCGTGAAGTGTATCCTTTTGGAAAGAAAAGAACCTTCTCAGCTTGGGCAAAAACAAACAAACAAACAAACAAACAACCCTCCCCCACCCCCACCCCCACACCCCCAAACAAAAAAAAGTAAAAATAAGAACAGTGAGAACAAGAACAAGAAGAAAAAGAAAAAGAAAAAAAAAAAAGAAAAAATAGAAGCAGAACAAGAAAGCCACCGGAATTCATGGGACAGAACTGTTGCAGGCAGACAGACAGACAAACAGACAGACGGGCAGGCAGGCAGGCAGACAGACAGTCAGACAGGCAGACAAACATACACGAACACAAGCACGCACGTACACGGCACGCGGCACACACACACACACACACACACACACACACACACACACACACACACACACACACACACACACACACACATGCACGCACACAAAAACACAAAAACGCACACATATACAGACACAACGACACAGACACACACACACACACACACACACCACAGGTAATGTTACATAAATTGATATTTGTGCACGACCATCATTTTTTGTTGTTGTTATTATTATCATTATTATTATTCTTTATTTTTTCAAAAACAAAATACCAACGCGAGCGTGACTCGCTCATTGTCAAACCCAAACTGGATTTTAAATCGCCGGCAAACACGACACGAATCGCCCGCACCCTACCCCATCTATTACATGACGTAGCTGCTGGTACTGCATTGTGCAATCATTTCTGAAAATGTCAACAGAGGCGGAACTGCACTGTTCCACTTAGGAATACGACGAGTATCAAATGCTGCCGCTTAATCGATAATTATGGGATGTACTGGATAGAACCCATGGCATGGTCCCAGAGCGGAATACGTATTTGGGAATCTGGTCCCGGAGTGGAATACGTATTTGGGAATCTGGTCCCGGAGTGGAATACGTATTTGGGAATCTGGTCCTGGAGTGGAATACGTATTTGGGAATCTGATCCTAGAGTGGAATACGTATTTGGAAATCTGATCTTGGAGTTGAATACGTATTTGGGAATCCGGTCCCGGAGTTGAATACGTATTTGGGAATCTGGTCATGGAGTGGAATACGTATTTGGGAATCCGGTCCTAGAGTGGAATACGTATTTGGGGATCCGGTCTTAGAGTGGAATAACTATTTGGGAATCTGGTCCTGGAGTGGCATACGTATTTGGGAATCTGGTCCTGGAGTGGAATACGTACTTGGGAATCCGGTCCCGGAGTGGAATACGTATTTGGGAATCCGGTCCTGGAGTGGAATGCGTATTTGGGAATCTGATTCTGGAGTGGAATTCGTATTTGGGAATCTGGTCCTGGAGTGGAATACGTATTTGGGAATCTGGTTCTGGAGCCAGTTGCATTGCTCTAAGGGAAGAGCCCAGTAAGGTTGTAACTACTAACTGTAAGTAGTATGGAACTGACCAATGGCGTAGTTCGGTTAACGTAGGCATTTAGTCACGTGTAACTGTCAAAAAGTTAGAACCAAGCAATGTAGCATTGTAACTAGCACCTGGAGTGGAATACGTATTTGGGAATCTGGTCTTGGAGTGGAATACGTATTTGGGAATCTAGTTCTGGAGTGGAATACGTATTTGGGAATCTGGTCCTGGAGTGGAATACGTATTTGGGAATCTGATCCTAGAGTGGAATACGTATTTGGGAATCTGGTCTTGGAGTGGAATACGTAATTGGGAATCCGGTCCTGGAGCCAGTTGCATTGCTCTAAGGGAAGAGCCCAGTAAGGTCGTAACTACTAACTGTAAGTAGTATGGAACTGACCAATGGCGTAGTTCGGTTAACGTAGGCATTTAGTCACGTGTAACTGTCAAAAAGTTAGAACCAAGCAATGTAGCATTGTAACTAGCACCTGGAGTGGAATACGTATTTGAATCTGGTCTTGGAGTGGAATACGTATTTGGGAATCTAGTTCTGGAGTGGAATACGTATTTGGGAATCTGGTCCTGGAGTGGAATACGTATTTGGGAATCTGATCCTAGAGTGGAATACGTATTTGGGAATCTGGTCTCGGAGTGGAATACGTATTTGGGAATCTGGTCCCGGAGTGGAATACGTATTTGGGAATCTGGTCCTGGAGTGGAATACGTATTTGGGAATCCAGTCCTGGAGTGGAATGCGTATTTGGGAGTCTGATTCTGGAGTGGAATACGTATTTGGGAATCTGGTCCTTGAGCCAGTTGCATTGCTCTAAGGGAAGAGCCTAGTATGGTCGTAACTACTAACTGTAAGTAGTATGGAACTGACCAATGGCGTAGTTCGGTTAACGTAGGCATTTAGTCACATGTAACTGTCAAAAAGTTAGAACCAAGCAATGTAGCAATGTAACTGGCACCTGGATTGGACAACGTATTTGGGAATCTGGTCTTGGAATGGACTACGTATTTGGGAATCTGGTCCTTGAGTGGAATACGTATTTGGGATTCTGGTTCTGGAGTGGAATATATATTTGGGAATCTCGTTCTGGAGTGGAATACGTATTTGGGAATAAGGTTCTGGAGTGAAATACGTATCTGTGAATCGAAGGGGGTCTTGGACTTAAAGCTCTTTTTCTAAAATATTTCATTATTATTATTATTATTATTATTATATTTAGTTGTTTTGGTGTGTTTTTTTGGCATAGTTCTTGTTTGTGTGTTTCTAGGGGTTCTATGACTTGAAGTGCTTTAATTTATGGCACACTTTTATTTTTGTCTTTTTTTCCCCCTCAATCTTTCTAAAGGTTCTTTGACTTGAACCTCTCTTGGCATACATTTTTCTTTCTTTCGGTTATATATATATATATATATATATATATATATATATTTTTTTTTTTTTTTTTTTTTTTTGGTTCACTTCATTCAGATAGATAGAGACAGAGAGAGAGAGAGAGAGAGAGAGAGAGAGAGAGAGAGAGAGAGAGAAGACAAGACAAGACAAGACAAGACAAAATGGTTTATTGACTTAAGCCTTGCTCATATCAGGGGAGAGGGGAAAGGGGAAATCAAAAGCACCAATACATACGTAAGACGTTCTTCCACACTCCCCGATACACACACACGCGCACACACTGAGAGAGAGAGCGAGCGAGCGAGCGAGCGAGAGAGAGAGAGAGAGAGAGAGAGAGAGAGAGAGAACACTTGCATAACATGTTGCATAATACTAATACATAAAAACCCCAACAAATCCTCGCATTATTATCAGTCTATAATAACACACTCAGACACAGACACAGACACCAGACACACACACACACACACACGCACACAGACACACACACACACACACACACACACACACAGACACACACACGCACACAGACACACACACACAGACACACACACACACACAGACACAGACACAGAAACACACGCACGCGCGCGCACACACACACACATATACACACACACTTGTACACACTTGTCCGTTCGACACGACACTACTGACATCCGCTACTACATCAATAAAGCAACACTGTATAACAACATCACATCATCACATTCACGACGCTCATAAAACGCCACGGTGACGTAAATGCCATCGCAGAACAAAGCACGTCGTAGCATCACGTCATTAGTTCAGCTTCACACACACACACACACACACACACAGACACACACACACACACACACACACACACACACGCACATACAGACGCACACACACACACACACACACACACACAGAGTTGCTCCTGACAACTGGACGCATCCTTTACAACGGCAAAATATCGATCGTCACGAAGAGCTCAGAAGAAGGCGGTATGGTGTGAAGAACTGGTGATTGTATTGTATTGTATTGTAGCGTGTGTGTGTGTGTGTGTGCACGTGTGAGTACGTGTGCGTGCGTGTCTGTATGTCTATTTACATTAATTTTATCTGCTTATTTGTTAATTTATTTATTGATTATCATTATTGTCTTTTCATTTTATTTTATTTATTTATTTTATTTTTTTCTTTTCCCGCATTTCATTTTATTTCACTATCAATCTGCTTATCTTTTTTTTTTCTTCTTCTTCTTCATTTAAAAAAAAATTCTTGTTATAGTGTTATCCGTTTGTTTTTTTGTTTTTGTTTTTTTAAATCCTCTTTTTTTTTTTTTGTCCTTTGCATAGAAGGTTATATTTCTCAACATAGAAACATACATCGCAAAGGTGGTTGTTTTTTTGTTTGTTGTTTGTTTGTTTGTTGTTGTTTTTTTAGGACAAAGAACGGAAGAGAGAGAGAGAGACTGAGACTGAGATGATTTATTCACTTAAGGCCATTGCCCCATATGAATAAAGGGCGATAACACAATATGCAGATGTCACCAAAACCATCAGTAAACATTCACCATTTTCACAATTAGTTAAAGAAATCACGATAATACCGTTTCTCTTAACTTAAAAGCTCTGTGTAAATACAATGCGATATTACGTATGACACCATTATCAGATGATGCCATCAATAAACATAATTTAAACAAACATGGATGTTCATAATATTTCTTTGGAATAAATCTTACGCGAGATCCATGTAACACAGGACACATCAAAACAAAATGCACTTCATCTTTATTTGACTGCTTGCACAAAGGACACAGCTTCTCTGTGTGATCAACAATCTTATAACGGTGTCTGTGCATATAAATTTCAGAAATGCCAAATCTAAATCTTGTCAATAAAACTCGTAGATATCTTTCCATGTTAAACAAAAGATAATTCTTTACTAAATGTGTAGAAGTATGAGATCTGTAGAGACAGAATCTATCACTTGACTGAGAGAGAGAGAGAGAGAGAGAGAGAGAGAGAGAGAGAGAGAGAGAGAGAGAAGAAGAAGAAGAAGAAGAAGAAGAAGAAGAAACAAAACAAAAATAAATAAATAAATAATAATAATAAAAGCTAACAATAACATCTCATTCAAGTAACACATTTCACAAGTTTCATTAAACTGAGGTACAGACTTGTTAGAGAAGGAATAATGAAATACCACGCAAAATCTGGTACATCTGTCTAATCAGGAGCGAACCAGCAAAAATTAATAGAATATTACCATTGATAACGACATTGATAATAATAGAACAAAATCAATATTGGTAATAGTAAATGCAGGTAACATTATTACATAAATGACATTTCATTACATCATTGAAATAGAAAAGATACAGATAAATTGACTGGCATTTTTCACTTGTACATTTTTTATGTTGTTGTAAGGCATTCATAATAGAACCAGTCAGCCAGAAACCTATTATATGTCATATTCTTTATTGCAATATATTTTTCTGTTTCATACTTAGATTTGAGATAATAAAAGATCATAAAACTGCACCCATTCCGGAGCACTTGGTTTAACTTACACATGAAGTTGTAGGGGGAGGGGGTGTGGGGGGTAAGGTAGGGAGGGAGGTGGGCGGGGAGGGAGGAAGGGAGGGCAGGTTTTGTGGGGGGGGGGGAACTAGTTTAAATGGGAGGGTTAGATTAAAGGTCCCATTGCCTTTAACGGCTATCACAGCAGTGAATTCATATCCACTGTGTTTAGGGCTCGGCCCAAAACTCAGCTTACATCACAGATTGACATCAGTTTACAGCTGGGCCAACAGCAAAGTGAGAGCTGTATCATCACTGGTTTCTCCATTGCAATGGGAAATCATCTACAGCTTAGTCTTCTGTGAAGGACTATGACTCTTAAACTAGGAAGCAAGATTGCACTGGCTCTCAGTGCTGCAGGCTTGGGGTGGGGCGGGGGGGGGGGGGAGGGGTAGCTAGTTGGCCTTTGGGAACCATCCCAACGCCGACTGTACCTAAAACCCTCTTGGCCGAGAGAGTGGGGATGTGTAACTTGGGGCAAGACACTCTCCACTGTAATCAAATTCTAGCCCAAATAGTTGGGACAGCAGTTGCCTCCTCTGCTGTTCTGATGGCCATAGTGGGTGGATGGAACACGGCTGACCATCATTTAGGAATCAGCATAGGAAGGCGGGACATCTGGGCATCTGGAGCAATCAGTATGAAAACCAAACTCCGCATCTTCAACTCCAATGTGAAGTCAATTCTGCTCTACGGATGCGAGACATGGCGGACAACACAGACGATTCAGCAGAAGATTCAGACATTCTTCAACACCTGTCTGAGGCGCATCTACAAGATCCGATGGCAGGAGAAGATCCGAAACGAAGATCTGTGGGAGCGAGCGGGACAGGAACCAGTGGCCAAGCAGATACTGCGGAGAAAGTGGGGCTGGATCGGACACACCCTCAGGAAGACAACATCCAGCATCACACACCAAGCCCTGACCTGGAACCCGCAGGGAAAGAGGAAGAGAGGCCGGCCTCGCAACAGCTGGAGGCGAGATACCGAGGCAGAGCTGAAGTAGCAAGGGACCAACTGGACTAGAATGGCCAGAACATCCCAGAACAGAGTGCGATGGCGAGGGGTCGTCGATGGCCTATGCTCCACCGGGAGCGATAGGCATAAGTAAGTAAGTTAGTATAGGAAGGCGGGGCACCAGTCCTTTCTTTCCCGTCAGACCGAAGTCAGGTACCCATTTACACACTGTGTGCAATGATCAAAATCGACAGTAAAGCGCCTTTTCCCAAAGACACTGCACCATGCGGAAACTGGGCTTTGAATCCCGATCACTAGCTGAGCACTGGGCCAGAAGTCCAACGTCTAACCGATCCTGCAATGGAGCCTGGGAGATAAAGGAAGTAAAAAATATAAATAAAAAAAAAGTGATTGAAAAAAACACCACACCAAACAAAAACCGAACCAGGAAGTTGGAAGAGAGAAGAGGTGGGGAATGAGGCCGGGG
>NC_134896.1:37027538-37050038 GCF_041734735.1 Babylonia areolata | reverse complement strand
CCAGGGTGTCGTACAGCTTGGCTTCCACTGCTGTCGGTGTTGGCCAGTACTTCCTCCTGGATGCTGCATGCGTCGTACAGTCTTGAAGGATGTGGTCGGTTGTCATTGGTCCCTCACCACAAGGGCACTCTCCACTCTGTCCAATGCCAAATTTTGTGTGCATGTGGTGGAGCAGGCGGTTGTGTCCAGTCCTCAGGCGGAAGATCTTGAGTGCGCTAATCTAATTTCATATTAACATTGACGGTATCATTAATTTACTATATCATGTGTTCTTTTGTTCTATTTCTTTACTTACTGTTTATGAATAAGTTACTTGATACAAATGATAATAGTTATGGTTCATTAGCCGTCATGTTAGAATTGAAGCGCGCCGTTGTGAGCACAGTATAATAAGCTTTGAGCTTGTTGATGCTCCTTTGTCTTTGTTTGAGTTGTAATCATGTGTACTAATGAACAATTAACAGGTCATTTAACCCTTTCACCGCCAAGCTCGCATTTATGCACAGGCGTGGTAGAGGACCCATGTCACTGAAAGGTGACCATTCATTGGTCTGTTATCCATGAACCTGCTGCTCTTAATGTTCGGTGGTTGGACAGACCATATTTTCTATACATCGCATATGGAATCCCCAGCTATTCTTAGCCACTGTCTTTTCTGTGTTTATACCACAAGGGAATTTTGTACTCTAAATTGGCCGGCGGTGAAAGGGTTAAACCACAAACACTCCAAGTAAACCTTGTTGGTCAGTCACGGAGGGTGACAAGTCCACAGCAGAGCTTGTCGCGCCAGTTACGACGCCAAACAAACAGCGCTCAGAGCATTCAGAACCTACCAGTAAGTTACGCCGTTGCAAAAGGCGAATATTTGTATTCGTATAACTCTCTTTTTGTCACAACAGATTTCTCTGTGTGAAATTCGGGCTGCTATCCCCAGGGAGAGTGCGTCGCTACACTGACAGCGCCACCCTTTTTTTTTTGTCATTTTTTTTCTGCCTGTAATTTTATTTGTTTTCCTATCGAAGTGGAATTTTTTCTACAGAATCTTACCAGGGACAACCCTTTTGTTGCCGTGGGTTCTTTTACGTGCGTAAAGTGCATGCTGCACACGGGACCTCGGTTTATCATCATGACTAGCGTCCAGACCACCACTCAAGGTCAAGTGGAGGGTGAGAAAATACTGGCGACTGCCGGTGTGATTCGAACCAGTGCGCTCAGATTCTCTCGCTTCCTAGGCGGACGCGTTACCTCTCGGCCATCACTCCACGCAGATATCACCTGAACTGTCGCCAATCTGGGGTAGGCAGTCTTTTGTGTCAACCAGCATCGCGTTACCATGGTACTCGGCATCGCTATATTCGACTTTTTATTTCTATTATTACTCACTCACTTACGTACTGACGTAGTTATGTATTTATTTGCTGTACTGACTGCAATAATGAAGACTACCACTGCAATAAGAATACCACAGCAATATAATAATAATAATAATTATTATTATTATTATTGTTATTGTTGTTGTTACTATCATAATGATGATGATTAATATGATGAGGATACTGATTATTATTATTATTATCATTAGATCTTTGCCATTTTGCCAAGACATAATATTACACAAAACGGTCAGGATATTATTATTATCATTATGATGATGATGATGATCATCATCATCATCATCATCATCATTAATATAATACTGATGCTGAGTGTTATTATCATTCTTAGATCTTTAACATCTAGCCAAGACATAATATTACACAAAATGGTCAGGATCTAATAATAATAATGATAATGATAATAATAATGATACTACTACTACTACTACTACTTCTACTACTACTACTACTACTACTACTACTACTACTACTACTACTACCAATCATCATCATCATCATCATCATTTATTATCATCATCATCATCATCATCATCATCATCATCATTACTATCATCATCATTAATTTTTTGCCATTTTGCTAGGACAGATAAATAAATGGTCAGGACACTATCGCCGCTGTCATTATTATTATTATTATTATTATTATTATCATCATTATTATTACATCTTTAACCATTTTGACAGGACAAATAGGCTTCAAAAGCTTCGGCTGAGAGCACGACCCAGGGACCGACTGTCCATACCACACACAATCAGACGTATCGATCCCCCAGGACTGATCGATAGTGTCACCTTGGTGTGGCTGTGGCGTGGCTGGCTCCGTGTCTCTTGCCGGCTGTGTTGGCGACACATTCTCCACACCCCCGCTCCCCCCGTCCCCCCCCCCTACAACCCCCCCTCTCACCCCCATTTTTTGTATCTCTTTTCAATGAGAAGTAGGGCACTGAAAGGAGGAGAGTGAGGGTTGTTTATTATATGAGAGGAGGAGGAAGAGGAGGGGGAGGGGGAGAAGGAGGAAAAGCAGGAGGAGGAAGAGGAGGAGGAGGAGAGGAGGAGGAGGAAGAGGAGTAGGAGGAGGAGGAGGAGAGGGATGAGGAGGAAGAGGAGGAGGGGAGGAAGAGGAGGAGGAGTAGGAGGAGCAGGAGTAGGAGGAGCAGGAGGAGGAGGAGCAGGAGGAGGAGGAGGGGGAGGAGGAGGAGTAGGAGGAGGAGGAGGGGGAGCAGAAATGGGGGGTAATAGCAGCGAGGAGGAAAAAGACGGACAGACAGACACACACACACATACACACACAGAGGCAGAGAGAGAGAGAGACAGACAGACAGACAGACAGACACACACACACACACACACACACACACACACACACACACACACACACACACACACACACAGAGATAAAACCACACACACACACAAACACAAACACATACACACATACACGCACAAACACACACACACACACACACACTCCACAACACACACACACACACACACACACACACACACACACACACACACAGAGGCACAGAGAGAGAGAGACAGACCGACAGACTAACCGACAGACAAACACACACACACACACATAGGCAGAGAGAGAAAGACACACACACACACACACACACACACACCCACAGACGGAGACACACACACACACACACACACACACACACACACACACACACACACACACACACAGGGAGGGAGGGAATGAGGGAGGGCGAGAGAGAGAGACTGAGAAAAAGACAGGCAGAGACAGACAGACACAAGAAAGGGGGAGAGAGGCAGAGACAGAGGGACAGAGAGATGGACAGACGCCTGACTGATAATGATAATTTTGTATCATATATGTTTTTCAGCACTGAGCCTTAGCAAAGAATGGGGCAGATTCATGGGGGGCTGTTGTTTGAGGGACGTGGTGGCGGTCTCCACTCTGGGAGGGACGCTCACTCAGTCTGGCTCCGCGACTAAGCCATTATTGTCGTTAGTAGGGGGGGCTTAGTAGGTGGTGTCCTAAGTACGTTTAAACAGAAAGGGCACCACTGAACACCACCGAAGTGACTCAGCAGCAGTGCAGGTCCTCCTCTGGTGTGTGGCCTCCTGGCGACCTAACATCGATAGTTCCCTGTGGACTGCCGACGCTGGAAATGCGACGGACGAACCCGGGTGTGGCCGTGTATGGGGGAATCTAAATGAGCGGTGTGGGAGTAATGCCACTGAAACGGTGCAGATGATGGGGCAGCACAAAAAAAGGGGGGGGGGGAAAGGGGGGGGGGGCGGGCAGGAGGTAAGGTACTGAGGGTGGGGATTCACATTACAAAATGAATAGGCATCTTGTTAAGTTATTGCATAGTTATTGATGCCGGGGTATTGGAAGTGGATGTGCACATATCGTAAAGAATGTATCTTGTAAATTGATGACATAGTTATTGATGCTGAGGTTTTTTTTCGTGGTGGGTGTTCACATTAAAAAAAAGTATGTATTGTAAATTTATGACATAGTTATTAATGCTGAGATACTGGAGGTAAGCATTCACATTAAAAAGTATAGATTGTAAATTTATGACATAGTTATTGATGCTGAGGTATTCGAGGTGGGTGTTCACATTAAAAAGTATATATTGTAAATGCATTACATAGTTATTGATGCTGAGGTATGGTAGGTGGCTATTGACATTAAAAGAAAGCCTGTAACTACGACATCACATTGTTACTGTTGCATGTGCCATAAAGAGGGAAACAAAACACAGATAGATAGATATTTCATTTGTGAAAATCAATGACAGGGAAAGAAATATTCAACTGAAATGGTGGCGGGTGAGGTGGAGGGGGTGGGGGGGGGAGCGAGGGGAGTGGGATTGAGGAAGAAAAAGAGAGAGAGAGAGAGAGAGAGAGAGAGAGAGAGAGAGAGAGAGAGAGAATCAGACAGACAGATACAGAGAGACGGAGGAAAACAGAGAGAGAAAAAGAGACGGAAAAACAACAATAGGCTGAGTGAGAAACACACACACACACACACACACACACACACACACACACACACACACACACACACACACACACACACACACACACACACACACACACACACACACACACACACATTATTATCATCACATCGTTGCCATATTCTCATTATCATCATCATCATCATCATCATCATGTGGAGTGATGGCCTAGAGGTAACGCGTCCGCCTAGGAAGCGAGAGAATCTGAGCGCGCTGGTTCGAATCACGGCTCAGCAGCCGATGATTTCTCCCTCTCCACTAGACCTTGAGTGGTGGTCTGGACGCTAGTCATTCGGATGAGACGATAAACTGAGGTCCCGTGTGCATCATGCACTTAGCGCACGTAAAAGAACCCACGGCAACAAAAGGGTTGTTCCTGTCAAAATTCTCTAGAAAAATCCACATCGATAGGAAAAACAAATAAAACTGCACACAGGAAAAAGTACAAAAAATGGGTGGCGCTGTAGTGTAGCGACGCTCTCTCCCTGGGGAGAGCAGCCCGAATTTCACACAGAGAAATCTGCTGTGATAAAAAGAAATACAAATACAAAATACAAACAAATCATCAGTCATCACACAAACACACACACACACACACACACACACACACACACACACATTATTATCATCACATCGTTGCCATATTCTCAGTTATCATCATCATCATCATCATGTGGAGTGATGGCCTAGAGGTAACGCGTCCGCCTGGGAAGCGAGAGAATCTGAGCGCGCTGGTTCGAATCGCGGCTCGGCCGCCGATATTTTCTCCCTCTCCACTAGACCTTGAGTGGTGGTCTGGACGCTAGTCATTCGGATGAGACGATAAACCGAGGTCCCGTATGCAGCATGCACTTAGCGCACGTAAAAGAACCCACGGCAACAAAAGGGTTGTTCCTGGCAAAATTCTGTAGAAAAATCCACATCGATAGGAAAAACAAACAAAACTGCACACAGGAAAAAAAAGTACAAAAAATGGGTGCCGCTGTAGCGTAGCGACGCTCTCTCCCTGGGGAGAGCAGCCCGAATTTCACACAGAGAAATCTGCTGTGATAAAAAGAAATACAAATACAAAATACAGTTTCAGTTTCAGTAGCTCAAGGAGGCGTCACTGCGTTCGGACAAAACCATATACGCTACACCACATCTGCCAAGCAGATGCCTGACCAGCAGCGTAACCCAACGCGCAACAAAATACAAACAAATCATAGTCAGTCATCACTCACACACACACACACACACACACACACACACCGTACAGAGAGAGAAAACAGAAGCACAGCCCAATAACAGGGATCAACATTTGTTCAATGCATAACCAATAACCCCTCCATGTTTACCGAAACCACAGAAAGGAACAAAGCAGAGCAAGAACGGTAACTCCACCAGATCGCTATGATCCAGTTACTGCCCTTCCTTCCGCCGCTCCCCTCCTCCGCACACACACACACACACACACACACACACACACACACACACACACACGCAAGCACACACACATGATCACAGTGGCACACGCACTGACGCGCGCGCGCACACACGCACACACACACAAATACACACACACATACACAAGCAAACACACACACACACACTCTCTCTCTCTCTATCACACACACACACACACACACAATCTCTCTCTCCCCCTCTCTTTCTCTCTCTCTCGCACAAACACACACACACACATACCCACACACATCTCGCCCCCCCCCCCACACACACACACTCATACCTCGCCCCCAACCCCACCCCCACCCACCCACACACACCATGACTGTAAAGTCAACAACTGTCAACTGTAAAAGCAGATTTACAGGGGCGTGTGTCAGGCCATGTCGGCTCTAGCGTGTTCTTTGACACGACTTTTTTTTTTTTTTTTTGACACGTGTGTGTGTGTACGTGCGTGCGTGTGTGCACGTGTGCGCGTGCCATTGTGATCATGTGTGTACGTGCGTGTGCGCGTGCGTGTGTGTGTATGTGTGTGTGTGTTTGCGCGCGCGCGCGTGCGTATGTGTGTGTGTGTGCGCGTGCGCATGTGTGTGTGTGTGTGTGCGTGTACGTGCTTTTGCGTATGTGTGTGTGTTTTCTTTGTCATTTTAGATATTCCATTAGTCGTGCTTGTTTGGCTTGAACATAGTGAGTGATCTGTGTTGTAATTTGTTTGTAACCTTTTTTTTTTTTATCATCACCTTTATTCATTTATAGAGATTCCTGTTGTAAATAGTGTGGTGTGGTGACAGAGAGGTAACGCCCACCTACGAAACGAGAGAATCTGAGCACATAGGTTCGAATCCCACCCACCCCTAGTTTCTTCTCCCCCCCACCCTCCCCACTCTCCTTTCCCCCCCACTCCACTAGACCCTCAAGTAGTGGTCTGGACGCTATAGGCATTCGGATGAGTTAGAGGTCCTGTGTCTAGTAGGCAGCATGCACCTAGCGCAGGTAAAAGAGCCCACGACAACAAACCCGGGGTCATCCCTTGCAAGAGTCCGTGAATATGTAGAAACAAACATTCACTTTGATAGGAATAATAATAATAATAATAATGGATACTTATATAGCACACTATCCAGAAATCTGCTCTAGGTGCTTTACAAAAACGCTTTAACATAAAACATTACATCTATGTTACATACACACACCAAAATGTGACTACACACACACACACACACACACACACACACACACACACACACACACACACACACACACACACACACACACACACACACACTGCATACATACATTTTAACATACATGTACAGCTACCCTAACACATACGCACACATAGGCAGGCACAAACTTACATAAACGCACGCACACACAATATACATTCATATACATGCATATAGTTATGTACACATACATATGTATACACACATAGTCAAGCACAGCTAATGCAAAGGAAGTGGACCTGCCACAATTGAACTTATTGCTGAGGGAAAAGGTGAGTTTTGAGACGAGATTTAAAAGATGCGAGGGAATCAGAATGACAGAGGTTATCAGGGAGCTTGTTCCACGTCTTTGGCGATTGAAAAGAAAACGATCTGTGTCCATAGGTCTTACTTCTGACGTGAGGTATCCTGAGAAGTCGAGTATCAGAGGAAGAACGGAGCTGGCGAGACGGGGTATAGGTATGGAGGAGATTAGAAGGATACTTGGGGCCAGATCCGTTGACTGCAGAAAAGGTCAGAGTGGATAGCTTATAGTCTATTCGATCAGAAACAGGCAACCAGTTGAGAGACTGAGGGAGAGGAGAAACATGGTCAAATTTAGAAGCTCTGCAAATGAGTCTGGCAGCGTTATTCTGAATTCGTTGGAGTCTGTCTAACAGATATTTGGGAAGGCCGGCCAAAAGAGAGTTGCAGTAATCCAATCTTGAGAGAACCAGAGAGCATACAAGTGTCTTGGTTGCATCGGTTGAGAGATAGTGGCGGATAGAGCTGATTCTACGCAGTTCCAAATAGGCAACTTTACAGATATTCGAAATGTGATGTTGGAAGGAAACAGACTGGTCTAGGATTACACCAAGACAGCGAACAGAAGGAGAAAGTGAAACAGGTGTGCAATAGATCAGAACAGAGTCAGGAAAGGAAGGATGTTGACGAAACTTCTTTGGACAGATTATCATAAATTCAGTCTTATCATCATTTAGTTGCAGCTTGTTGAGAATCATCCAGTCCTTTAGGCCAGCAATGCCTGTGTTCGAGTCACCAGCGCATCAAATCCAGCTATGGAAGCCGACTGATAAAGTTGTGTGTCATCAGCAAAGCTCTCATGTGACATCGCATGATGACTGATGACATCCGACACAGGAGCCGCATACAGCACGAAAAGAACAGGACCTAGGACGGACCCCTGTGGGACACCACATTTTAAGGCAGATACTCTAGAGTATCTACCATTTACACACACTTTCTGTGTACGATCTGACAGGTAAGACGTGATCCATGCTAGTGCAGTGTCACGAATACCAAAGGAAGTTTTAAGTCTGTTCAAGAGGATAGAGTGGTCGATAAAGTCAAAAGCTGCTGACAAATCTAAGAGAGCGAGAACAGATATCTTATCCTCATCAAATCCCGAAAGCAAATCATTCACTATTCTAAGAAGGGCCGTTTCGCAACTATGACCACGTCTGTAAGCTGACTGGTGGGAATTAAGTAAACCATTTTGTTCCAGATGAGCTAAGAGCTGAGACAATATGATCTTTTCTAGCAGTTTTGATAAAAATGACAGATTAGAGACGCTTCACATGACCCATGAATTTCACACACAGAAATCTTTTGTGACAAAATGTAACACAATACAATACAATACAATACAATACAATACAATACAATAGCTAACGATATGGACCCTTGCGCTAAGAAGGTAGAGCGCATTATAGATTGCAATCGTTCTTCTTTTGTGCGGTATGGGTGGGGTTCTGTTCTGGGGGGAATTATCTTTTTTTGTTTTTTTTGGGTTTTTTTAATATAAATAATTTGAAGGTCGAGAGAGAGAGAGAGAGAGAGAGAGAGAGAGAGAGAGAGAGAGAGATACACACGTATACACACACACAAGTAAGCGCACACACACACACACACACACACAAGTACGCGCGCACGTATGCACACACACACACACACACACGCACACACACACACACACACACACACACACACACACACACACACACACACACACACACACACGCACTCACAAGTACACACACATTGACACACAGACACAGGCTGCATTCACATACGCACAGATATACGCACACATACGAAGGCACATATTACATGCACACACAAACACAAACATTGTGCGTATGCACGCAATCACGCGCGCCCGCGCGCGCACACACACACACACGCACGCACGCACACACACACACACACACGCACATACACACACACACACACACACACACACACACACACACACACACACACACACACAGATCGAATGGAATTGAGGTAACAGTGTACTTCGCGAAACATCAATGATCTTTCTAATGCGCTCCACAAGACACGCCCTTACAGAACTAAGCAAACTAATCTCTTCGATCTATTGAGCTTGGCCCCGGCCTAAGAAAAAAAAGAAAGAAAAAAGAAACACTACCACCACTACCACCACCACCTCCACCACCAACAAATTCAATGCTATTACTACAGGGTTTAAAAAGAAAAAAGAAAAAAAGAAACACTACCACCACTACCACCACCACCTCCACCACCAACAAATTCAATGCTATTACTACCCGGTTAAAATTAAAAAAAAGAAACACTACCACCACTACCACCACCACCTCCACCACCAACAAATTCAATGCTATTACTACAGGGCAAGCTCCGAGACCAGCAGGCAGGCTTCCGGCGGAGCAAATCCTGTGCCGACCAGATCGCCAGCCTGTGCATCATCGTGGAGCAGTCGCTGGAGTGGAACTCCCCCCTCTACATCAACTTCATAGATTATGAGAAGGCCTTTGACAGTGTGGACAGAAAGACGCTGTGGAAGCTGCTGAGGCACTACGGAGTCCCAGAGAAGATCATCTCCCTCATCCAGTGCACCTACCAGGACATGAGCTGCAGGATTGCCCACGCAGGCCAGCTGTCCGAAAGTTTCGAGGTGAAGACCGGAGTTCGTCAAGGGTGCCTGCTGTCACCGTTCCTCTTCCTCCTGGTCATCGACTGGATCATGAAGATCACAACAACAGGCAGGAACAACGGTATACAGTGGACACTCTGGACACAGCTGGACGATCTCGACTTCGCTGACGACCTGGCGCTCCTGTCACACAACCACAGCCAGATGCAGGACAAGACCACTCGCCTGGAGACCACGTCAGCCAGGACAGGGCTCAAGATCAAGAAGAAGACCGAGCTGATGAAGATCAACACCACTGCCAACACTCCAGTCACAGTCGGTGGAGAGCCCATCAGGGAGGTGGAGTCTTTCGTCTACTTGGGAAGCGTGGTTGACCGACAGGGAGGCACGGACCGAGACGTTACAGCCAGAATCGGCAAGGCAAGAACAGTTTTCATCATGCTCAAGAACATCTGGGCATCTGGAGCAATCAGTATGAAAACCAAACTCCGCAACTCCAATGTAAAGTCAATTCTGCTCTACGGATGCGAGACGTGGCGGACAACACAGACGATTCAGCAGAAGATTCAGACATTCTTCAACACCTGTCTGAGGCGTATCTACAAGATCCGATGGCAGGAGAAGATCCGAAACGAAGATTTGTGGGAGCGAGCGGGACAGGAACTAGTGGCCAAGCAGATACTGCGGAGGAAGTGGGGCTGGATCGGACACACCCTCAGGAAGCCAGCGTCCAGCATCACATGCCAAGCCCTGACCTGGAACCCGCAGGGAAAGAGGAAGAGAGGCCGGCCTCGCAACAGCTGGAGGCGAGATACCGATGCAGAGCTGAAGCAGCAAGGGACCAACTGGACTGGAATGGCCAGAACAGCCCAGAACAGAGTGCGATGGCGAGGGGTCGTCAATGGCCTATGCTCCACCAGGAGCGATGGGCAAAATGAATGAATGACTACAGGGTTAAAATAAAAGAAAAAGAAAAAAAAAAAGAAAAAAAGAAACACCACCACCACTACGACCACCACCTCCACCACCAGCAAATTTCAATGCTATTACTACAGGGTTAAGAAAAAATAATTTAAAAAAGTAAGAAAGAAAAAGAAACACCACCACCAGTACCACCACCACCTCCACCACCCACAAATTTCAATGCTATTACTACAGGGTAAAAAAAAAAAAAAAAAAAAAAAGACGAAGAAAAAAGATGCTATGGACGACTTGGAAACTTGCACACTTTTTATTTTTCCTCAGGGGCATGGTGAAATAATAATGCAGAGCTTCTGGCAGGTAGTGGTTCTTTGCAGCCAATGTCCTGAGCGCGGCACCATTCACGACCAGGGGGGCTTTCAGACAATATAAATATAAACATATATATATATATATGATTTATCTTATTCTATTCTATTTTATTTTATTTTTCACCATGAAAATCCACAGCTTTTTAAAACAATTCTTATATATAATAAACCACTGAAGAACTGAATTTTTGGGGCTAAAATATCGATTTTTCAAACGCATTACTTACGCCATCCGTAATGCAAGTATGCCTAACACAGCTGTATGTAAATTCAGTTGAGGGGTCAAAGGCAGGTCATATATACAGCCTGCATCATTTGATTCATCTCTGGATCTGGATTTATTCTTTCTTTCTTTTTCTTTTTTCTTTTTTTTAACATTATATGAACATAAACCTGGCTCATTGAAGAGGTCCAGATCTTTTTTTGTGAAGTGTGAATGTGACATGGCGGACACACGAAGCCATGAAACGCTGATCCTTTGCTCGTCAACTAGCGATAAAGCAGATTACAGCAGAAACACAGAAACACAGAAACACACACACACACACACACACACACACACACACACACACACACACACACACACACACACACACACACACACACACACACACACACACACAAACCCACACACACACACAAACCCACACTCATACACACACACACACACACACTCCACAACACACACACACACACACACACACACACACACACACACACACACAACACATACACACACACACACACAACACAACACACACACACACACACACACACACACACACACACACACACACACGCAAAGACCGACAGGCACAGGAAAAGCCAGGTCACCTTGATTGGCACCAGATCGATGGGCAGAGAAACAGACCTGTTCGCTTCACCGGAAAATGGAGCAGCCCTGGGGACTTGAAAGAGGGCAAGAGGTGAGGTGTGAGAGGGGCTAAGGGTTTGAATGGAAGGGAGAGAGGGAAGGGAGGAATGAGACTGGAGATGGGGGGACGAGGGTGGGGAGGTGCGGGGGAGTGGGGGGTGTGGGGGACAGTGGGGATACACACACACACACACACACACTCCACAAAACACACACACACACGCACACACACAACACACACACACACACACACACACACACACAACACAACACAACACAGCACACACACACACACACACACACACACACACACACACACACACACACACACTGGGGGACAGTGGGGATATACGGGGTTGGGGGGTGGCGGCGGTGGGTGGGTGGGGGTGAGGAGTGGGAGGGGGCCTGGGGGGCTAGGGGGTGGGGATAATTGATTCACGGTAAAGTCTTCTACTGCAACTCCTCCTCTTAGAACAGCTCCATGTGTCACATCAAGCTCAAACTCTCTTTCGTGTGTATATATGTCTGGACTGCTGCTGCAAGGAGTGATGACTTCGGTGTCACTGTATAAAAGGGAAGGGGGAGGGAGGGAGGGGGCGGGGGAAGGGGGGGAGGAGGTTGAAGGCAGGCGAACCAGATTCCGTCTGAACTTGACGTCATTGTAGAAATACGTCATCGTAGTGATGACGTGTTTCTATAATGCGTCACTTTCATTCACAAGCATTGAGGAAGGCAAACGCCGAAATTGCAGTCGGACAGTGTTGTTTTTTGTTTTGTTTTCTTTTTCTTTTTCTTTTTTTTATCATATATATATGATTATAATATATATATAGACATATCTATCTATCTATCTATCTATCTGTTTTCTTTTTTTTCTCAAGGCCTGACTAAGCGTGTTAGGTTACGCAGCTGATCAGGCCTCTGCTCAGGCAGATGTGGAGTAGCGTATATGGATTTGTCCGAACGCAGTGACGCCTCCTTGAGTTACTGATACCGATACTGATACTGTACGGGCACAATGCCTCTTTATCAATTGTTTTAAGGAGTGTGTATATTTACATGTGATAAAAGTTGGGGGGTTTTAAAAATAAATAAAAATTTTAAAAATTAAGAAAAGAGACAGAAACGAGGACAGAATAATACAGGGTGGTAGGTGGAGGGAGAAAAAGGGGGGAGCGGATCTAGAGTGAGAGAATGGAGAGAGAGAGAGAGAGGAGGGGCTGTATATAGATGATAGAGAGAGAGAGAGGAGGGGCTGTATATAGATGATAGAGAGAGAAGAGAGAGGAGGGGCTGTATATAGATGATAGAGAGAAAAGAGAGAGAGAGAGAGGAGGGGCTGTATATAGATGATAGAGAGAGAGAGAGGAGGGGCTGTATATAGATGATAGAGAGAGAGGAGGGGCTGTATATAGATGATAGAGAGAGAGGAGGGGCTGTATATAGATGATAGAGAGAGAGAGGAGGGGCTGTATATAGATGATAGAGAGAGAGAGGAGGGGCTGTATATAGATGATAGAGAGAGAGAGGAGGGGCTGTATATAGATGATAGAGAGAGAGAGAGAGAGAGGAGGGGCTGTATATAGATGATAGAGAGAGAGGAGAGAGAGAGAGAGAGGAGGGGCTGTATATAGATGATAGAGAGAGAAGAGAGAGGAGGGGCTGTATATAGATGATAGAGAGAGAGAGAGGAGGGGCTGTATATAGATGATAGAGAGAGAGAGGAGGGGCTGTATATAGATGATAGAGAGAGAGAGAGGAGGGGCTGTATATAGATGATAGAGAGAGAGAGAGAGGAGGGGCTGTATATAGATGATAGAGAGAGAGAGAGAGAGAGGAGGGGCTGTATATAGATGATAGAGAGAGAGAGAGGAGGGGCTGTATATAGATGATAGAGAGAGGAGAGAGAGAGAGAGGAGGGGCTGTATATAGATGATAGAGAGAGAGGAGAGAGAGAGAGAGAGGAGGGGCTGTATATAGATGATAGAGAGAGAAGAGAGAGGAGGGGCTGTATATAGATGATAGAGAGAGAGAGAGGAGGGGCTGTATATAGATGATAGAGAGAGGAGAGAGAGAGAGAGGAGGGGCTGTATATAGATGATAGAGGAGAGAGAGAGGAGGGGCTGTATATAGATGATAGAGAGAGAGAGAGAGGAGGGGCTGTATATAGATGATAGAGAGGAGAGAGAGAGAGAGAGAGAGAGGAGGAGCTGTATATAGATGATAGAGAGAGGAGAGAGAGAGAGAGGAGGAGCTGTATATAGATGATAGAGAGAGGAGAGAGAGAGAGAGAGGAGGAGCTGTATATAGATGATAGAGAGAGGAGAGAGAGAGAGAGAGGAGGAGCTGTATATAGATGATAGAGAGAGGAGAGAGAGAGAGAGAGAGGAGGGGCTGTATATAGATGATAGAGAGAGGAGAGAGAGAGAGAGGAGGGGCTGTATATAGATGATAGAGATAGGAGAGAGAGAGAGAGAGGAGGGGCTGTATATAGATGATAGAGAGAGAAGAGAGAGAGAGAGAGAGGAGGGGCTGTATATAGATGATATATATAGAGAGAGAGGAGGGGCTGTATATAGATGATAGAGAGAGAGAGAGGAGGGGCTGTATATAGATGATATATATAGAGAGAGAGGAGGGGCTGTATATAGATGATAGAGAGAGAGAGAGGAGGGGCTGTATATAGATGATAGAGAGAGAGAGAGAGGAGGGGCTGTATATAGATGATAGAGAGAGAGAGAGAGGAGGGGCTGTATATAGATGATAGAGAGAGAGGAGGGGCTGTATATAGATGATAGAGAGAGAGAGAGAGGAGGGGCTGTATATAGATGATAGAGAGAGAGAGAGAGGAGGGGCTGTATATAGATGACAGAGAGAGAGAGAGAGGAGGGGCTGTATATAGGTGATAAAGAGAGAGGAGGGGCTGTATATAGGTGATAAAGAGAGAGGAGGGGCTGTATATAGATGATAGAGAGAGAGAGAGAGGAGGGGCTGTATATAGATGACAGAGAGAGAGAGAGGAGGGGCTGTATATAGGTGATAAAGAGAGAGGAGGGGCTGTATATAGATGATAGAGAGAGAGAGAGAGAGGAGGGGCTGTATATAGATGACAGAGAGAGAGAGAGGAGGGGCTGTATATAGATGATAAAGAGAGAGGAGGGGCTGTATATAGATGATAGAGAGAGAGAGAGAGAGAGAGAGAGAGAGGAGGGGCTGTATATAGATGAGAGAGAGAGAGGAGAGAGAGAGAGAGAGAAGTTTGTATATAGATGAGAGAGACAAACAGACAGACAGACAGACAGAGACAGAGACATACAGGCCGACCGACCGACCGACAAACAGACAAACAGACAGACACTGAGACAGACAGAGATAGATAGATAGATAGATAGATAGATAGATAGATAGACAGAGACACAGACAGACAGACAGACACACAGTCTGAACTACACACAGACAGACCGACAAATATGCAGACAGATTTTGTATTGGCTGATTTGCGCTTATGTTTCATGACGATTCTTCTGTGTTTTTTTAATTTAAATTTGGTTGTTTGGGGGGTTTTTTTTTTTGGTTTTTTTTTAAATTCCATCTCTTTTTATTTTTTCTCCGGGTCTTCGTCCAGTAAAATTCTTGCTGTTTTCGTTCCGATGGAAATCATTCAAATATTTTGTCGACGTGAAAAAAGAGGTTCCCCTTTCTATATTTTTTTTTTCCTTTCCATTTTTTTCCTTTCACTTATGTATTTTTGTTTTTGTTTTGATAAGTTAACTGGAGCAAAACGCTTGCGTCAGTAAGTTTCTTATGATACCGACATAGCTTTCATTCATGTATCAGCTTGCTGAAGATGAAAAAGCGGACATTGTGTGTGTGTGTGTGTGTGTGTGTGTGTGTGTGTGTTGTGCGTGTGTGTGTGTGCGCGCACGCGCGTTTGTGCGTGTGGGAGAGAGAGAGAAGGAGAAAGGGAGAGAGAGGGAGAGAGAAAGAGAGGGCGGAAGAGAGAGGGAGAGAGAGAGAGAGGGGGAAAGAGACAGGAGAGAGAGCGAGGGGGAGGGAGAGGGAGAGGGACAAAGACAGAGAGACTGAGAGAGAGAGAGAGTGAGAGAGAGGAAGAGAGAGGGAGAGCGAGAGAGGGGGAGACAGAGAGAGAGGGACAGAGACTGAGAGAGAGAGGGAGAGAGAGAGAGATCGAGAGACAGACAGAGAGGAGAGACAGAGACAGGAGAGGGGAGAAATGGAAAGAGAGGCAGACAGAGGTAGACAGAGAAACAGACAAGACAGAGATAGAGATAGACAGAGACAAAGACAGACAGAGACAGAGACGTCCAGAGGTGAAAAACAAATCCTGGAAGCGAACCAATCATCTCTCGACTCCCACTGCGGACCCCGAATCTGTCACTTGTGGGCCACACAGCTCTTACTTTACGAGGCCAAACACCACCACCCGTAAGACATGTCGCAAAAATTTGCAGGGCCAAAGCGCGGTGATCATTTCCATATTGATTGACTATCACACGGTCACACCCGCGAGTCGACGAGCAATAAGGATGGTAGCGTGTAGCAGCTGCCTTGATGGGCTCTTTGGGTGTCGTTAACGTTGTTGTTATGTATTGCTGATGTTGTTGTTGTTCTTGTTGTTCTTGTTGTTGTTATTATTATCATGATGATGATGATGATGAATATAATTGTTATTGTTCTTCTTATTATTATTATCATTGTTTATTGTTATTGTTGTTGTTGTTGTTATTAGTGGTGGTAGTAGTAGTAGTAGTAGTAGTCGTACTAGTAGTACTAGTACTAGTAGCAGTAGTATCATTATTATCATTATTATCATCATCATCATCAACATTGCTCTTTTTATCACGACAGATTTTTGTGTGTGAAATTCGGGCTGCTCTCCCCATTTTTTGGTATTTTTTTTCTGCCTGCAGGTTTTTTTGTTTGTTCGTTTTTTAATTCGTTTCCTATAGATGTGGATTTTTTCTACAGAATTCTGCCAGAAACAACTCTTTTGTTGCCGTGGGTTCTTTTACGTGCGCTAAGAATTATTATTGTTATTATTATAATCATTATCGTTATTATTATTATCATCATCATCATCATCATTATTATTATTGTTGTTGTTGTTGTTGTTGTTATCAAGGTCAGAATTAATTCTTTGGGTGGTTGTGCTTGGTGTTGCTGTTGTAGTCGTTGCTGTTCTGGCATTCTTGCTGCCTTGTTGTGGTGGTGGTTGTCCTTGGTTATTCCTTTTTTCATTATCTTATTTTATTTTATTTTATTGTACTTTATTTCATCATTCTAAGTGGAGTCTACATCCTATTTTTTTCCCCTATTTTGTTTTTAGTTGGGGGGTCTCCATTCCCCCCCCCCCCCTCCCTCACCCCCCCACCCCCGCCCCCTCCAACTTATGTATTCATTTCAAGGGCCTTCCTTTTTTTGGCTACATGTCAATTTTTATCCAGTATTATATCAATCTTTCATGAGCACACATACATTACTAGGTTTACTCATACCTTTCCCTTGTTACCTATCGTCTGGCGCGGCCATTGGCCCGGCGTCTTGTGGTGTGTGTTCTTAGAAATTTTGACGACTGTGGACATTTGCCTGGGTTTAATATCGTTGTTGTGTGCTGCTGCTTACGGTCTGATAATATTATTTGTGGCAAGTGATTAGTTCTGTCTGGGTTTGTTGTCGCTCTGGTGTGGGTTGCGGTGTTAAGATAAAAAAAAATCTTTCTTTCGTACGCGGTTTAAACAAAAATATCCATCAACGCCAACGCTAAATGATTGACCTGAGACGCATGATAATTATCATTTGATTGTATTGATCAGATTTTGACGACTGTGGCCTCCCATTTTTTGGCTACATGTAATTTTTTTATCCAGTATCATATCAATCTTTTATGAGCACACATACATTATTAGTTTTACTCATTAACCCAGACAGAACGAATCACTTGCCACAAATAATATCAGACCGTAAGCAGCAGCACACAACAACGATAATAAAACCCAGGCAAATGTCCACAGTACGATCAGTATGTGGGTGTGTGGGGTGGGGTGGGGGGGTACGGTGGGGAGGGGGGTAGAGGATGAGGTATGTGAGTGTATGCTTGCCTACACTGTGGGAGCAACGGGATATTGGAACGTGCGGGTGTATATATATATATATATATATATGTATGTGGGGTTGGGGGTGGGGGATATGGGCGTATGTGTGTGTGCTTGTACAAGTAAGTGTGTGTGTGTGTGTGTGTGTGTGTGTGTGTGTGTGCCGTGGAAGCTGCGATACGTAGACTAGAAATGAGTGTGTGGAGGAGGGGGGTAGAGGAGGTGCAGGATAACGTGTGGTGTGTGTGTGTGTGTGTGTGTGTGTGTGTTGGAGCTCATGTACGTTTATATGTATTTGACTGTGCTTTCATATCTGTGAAACTGCATGTTTGGTGCATATCTGTTATGCATATGTGGGTGTATGTGTGAATGTGTGTCTCCATGTTTTACATTTATTTGCTTATTTATCATCATTGTTGTCTTATTTATTTATTTATTATTATTATTACTACCTTTTTTGATATTATTTATTTATTTATTTATTTATTTATTTATTTATCTATTTACTTATTTATAGTTGACTTCATCACGTTTTTGCGCCTTATGCATATTATAAGTAGTGGTAGTAGTTTTGTTTGGGTTTTGGTGTTTTTTTGTTTGTTTGTTTGTTTGTTTGTTTTTTTGTGTGTTTTTTTTGTTTGTTTTTTAAAAATATTTATCTATTATTTATTCACCTTTTTTTTCCTCAAGGCCTGACTAAGCGCGTTGGGTTACGCTGCTGGTCAGGCATCTACTTGGCAGATGTGGTGTAACGTATATAGATTTGTCCGAACGCAGTGACGCCTCCTTGAGCTACTGAAACTGATCAGATTTTTTTAAACTTGACTAAATCTTTAGGCGTTCAAAATCACTGGAAGGCTTAAAGAAGTGTTTTCTGAAGTATGAGGTGTTGTCCCAATATCATTTGTATTGAGGCAGTGGTTAATTGTTGTTGTCCTCCTGTTGCTGTTTGTTGTCTGTCGTGATGTTGTTGTTGTTGTTCCTGCATTTCATGATTACTCTTTCCTTTCCTTTCTGTCCTCCTTTCTTTCTTTCTTTCTTCCATTCCTTCCCATCTTTTCATTCTTTCCTTCTTCATTGTCTTAGCAGGATCAACTACTTTGGGTACACACATTCGCCCGTTTCCTGTTTTATTCATTGGCGATATCACCAATTGTGCCCGAAAACTACACCCACCCATCCACCTACCCGCCCCTCCTTTCAGTCCCGTGAAATGTCAGTAAAGCTTCATTCAGTCATTAGCCTGATAAGGTCGCCGCACTGAAGAACTGTTTTCACCAGGTTGTTCCAGCTCTGTGGGGGGGGGGGGGGGGGGGGGGGGAGGGGTCGTGTGCCAAAAGCTTGTGCTTCCTCTGCAAAATAGTTTCTCCCGAATGAAAGGCCCAGAGAGATCAAACTCCCCTCCCCCTCCCCACGTCCAACACATTAAGTCCCTGTCATTGCAAACCGACGGTCTGTAGTCAGTGACGTCCACAGCGGACCATGGCCAACCTAGCCAGTCACCAAACGTGTTGTCATGGTGATGAAAGCGATGGTATTTTGGTTTTGATGAATAATTTCTGCGGCTTGAGGCTCTGAGGGAAGGGGACTATGCCGCCCGCTTGAGCTGGCAGTGACAGTCGCGCATCGGTATGAAGTGCGTTGACCTTTGTTGTTTTTTTTGCTGGGAATACTAATGTCTGATGATCGTACTGTGGTGTGGTGTGGGGTCGTGTGGTGTGGTGTGGTGTGGTGTGGTGTGGGGTCGTGTGGTGTGGTGTGGTGTTTCACAACCAGTTGTCTACAGTGCAGCTGACCCTTCCCCCTTCTGTCTGCCCCCTTTGCCCCCTCTCCCCCCACCTTCTCCTCCACTCCCCCACCCCCACCCCACCCCCATCCCCGCTCCCCCGTCCCCCTACCCCTACCCCGACCCCTTTCCTTATCAGAAACGGTCAAGCAACCCCCCACACCCTCCCCCCTTCCCCGCACATAGATACATACAACCAAGGGAGAAAAAAGAAATCGAAAGAGAGAGAGAGAGGCAGACAGAGAGACAGAGAGACATACAGAGACAGAGAGAAATAGAGACATACAGAGACAATGACAAACAGTGAGACAAAGACAGAGAGGCAGAGACTGAAAGACAAAGATACAGGGAACCAGAGAGAGAGAGAGAGAAGGGGGGGGATACAGAGAGAGAGAGAGAGATAGAGAGAGAAAGAGACAGAGAGAGAGGCAGATGGACAGGCAGACGAACACAGAGAGAGGGAGAGAGAGAGAAAGAGAGAGAGAGGGAGAGAGAGACAGACAGACAGACAGACAGACAGAGACAGAGAGAGAGACAGAGAGAGAGAGACAGAGAGAGAGAGAGATACTTTATTGTACATCGGCCATGGGCCACAATTCATAGACAGCGAAATGTTGTGGAGAGTGAATGGGTGAGGGTGGGGAGAAGGAGGGTCATTGACTGAACACTGTGAGACTGGGACGAGAGAGAGAGAGAGGGAGAGAGAGAGAGAGAGACAGAAAGAGAGAGAGAAGGGGGTGCTACAGAGAAAGAGAGGCAGACAGACAGATGGACAGGCAGACGAACAGGCAGACAGACAGACACAGAGAGAGAGGGAGTGGGGGGGAGGAGAAAGAGAGTGAGATAGAGAGAGACAGACAGACAGACAGACACAGACAGACATACAGGCAAACACAGAGACAGACAGACACAGTAGATAGACAAAATAATAGACAGGTACACAGACAGGGACAGGCAGACTGACACACAGACAGACAGACAGACAGACAAAGTGACAGTCAGACAGAGAACCATCAGGATCGAATGGCCACCAACAGAGGACCACACAAAGGGGACACAGAGAGAGACAGACGTTCAGGGCCATGGGGTGATCCTTGACATTTCCTGATGTGTCTGACCACCTCAATATTTCATGGGGTTAGGGACGGCACGACGAGTGTGTGTGTGTGTGTGGGGGGGGGGGGGGGTAGGTAGCCGGGGGGGTCGGGGGGCTAGAGGGGGGCGGAGGAGGGGGTGATGTGGGGAGAGGTGGGGGGGGGAGGAGGGAGAATAACGGGGGGTCGGGGGGGGGGGGCGGAGCGTGGGGGTGGTGGTGGTGCGTCTGCGTCTGTGGGTGGTGAATTAATAGAAAACAGTTGTGTGTATTGTGTGTGTGTGTGTGTGTGTGTGTGTGTGTGTGTGTGTGTGTGTGTGTGTGTGTGTGTGTGACAGAGACATAGACATAGACAGAGCGACAGACCGACAGACCGACAGAGACAGAGACACAGAGAAACAGAGTAACGGATAAAAGTAATCTATTCAGGGCCAGCCGCGTTATTTGATCAACATTGCAGACAGACGCTCAAAAACAAAACCAAGAGCGAGAATCTTACAAAATGACCTGCTCATTGATTAGTATTCCCCCAGAACGATCATTATTAGTTTGTTCGTTTATGGAGTGATGGCCTAGAGGAAACGCGTCCGCCTAGGAAGCGAGAGAATCTGATCGCGCTGGTTCGAATCACGGCTCAGCCGCCGATATTTTCTCCCCTTCCAAAAAGACCTTGAGTGGTGGTCTGGACGCTAGTCATTCGGATGAGACGATAAACCGAGGTCCCGTGTGCAGCATGCACTTGGCGCACGTAAAAGAACCCACGGCAACAAAATGGTTGTCCCTGGCAAAATTCTGTAGAAAAATCCACTTCCATAGGAAAAACAAATAAAACTGCATGCAGGAAAAAAAAAAGGGGGGTTGGCGGGCGGGGGGGGGGAGGGGGGGGGGGGTCGGAGGGGGGTGGGGGTGGCGCTGCAGTATGGCGACGCGCATCTCCCTGGGGAGAACAGCCCGAATTTCACACAGAGAAATATGTTGTTATTTATTGAGAAATATCATCGAATGACTCCGAAGTCTCAAAACGAGAGTAGAACATAACAGTCACAGCGTTTGATTTTGACTGTCTTTCTTTGCCTCTTTCTTTCTTTCTTTTTTTTCTTTCTTTCTTTCTCTGGAGTACTCACTTGAATGGAAACAATGTTGGTGAACTGTGTATGAGAGAGAGAGAGAGAGGGTGGGGGGGAGAGAGGGGAGGGGGAGAGAGGGAGATTCAGATTCAGATTCAGGTGGTTTAATGTGTTTCGGCCATAGGCATACATACACATCGGGGAAGGGGAGAGAGGGGGAGGGAGCGAGAGAGAGGGAGAGAGAGAGAGAGAATCAGAGAGATAGAGGGAGACAGAGAGAAACA
>NC_134896.1:36975038-37022538 GCF_041734735.1 Babylonia areolata | reverse complement strand
CAACAACAACAACAACAATAACAACAATGACTGTTTCTGTTGCTGCCAGTAATCAGTCCCTGATGACGACGACGACTGAGCAGGAACGACAACTACGGCGACTACAATCAATTGTCACTGTCATTAATCATGGATGGTGATGACGACGGCAACGACACTAATTAACAGCAATCGGCCAGGTGTTTTTTTAGACTAATGACCTGCTGACTGAGCAGGTGAAATTGTTCCATCTCTATTCCTGTTTTCCCCCTGAGGGTGTCTGCCGTTTCTGTGCTCTGTGATGATCGCTCTGTTGTCTGGCTAACGACATCTCATCTCTCTCTCTCTGGGTCTTAGTCGACGATCACAGTCTGTGAATGCTTCATGATTAATCAGCCGCCAAATCACTGATTCAAAATATGGTCACGTTATTACACGATGTTTTTGGTGTGTGTATGTTTTTGGTTGTTTTTTTTTTCTGTTTTTCTTTTTTTTTTTTTTTCCTCTTTTTCGCATCTCGTATGAAAACAAATCACACACAAACACGCACTGGTACATGCACACACGCACGCACACACTTGTATATACACACACACACGCAAGTGCGCGCGCGCGCACGCACAGACACAGACACACACACAGAGACACACACACACACACACAAATACACATGCAAAAACACACGCACGCATGCAGAAGTACACTCAAACCACGTGTGTTTGCCCCGACTGCGTTTGTGTGTTATTGCACGTGTCGTTAAAATGACTGTGTGTGGGGGGGGGGGGGGGGAGGGGGAACGCTCGCTCGCGTAATACGCACGTGTGAGTGCACGTGCATGAATTAGCACGTGTTTGTGGATGCGTATGACTATAAGGATTAGTTAGGGAGGGTGATATGAATGTGTGTATGTGTACGTGTGCACGTGCTTGCATGCATGTTTCAGAAGTGCATCTTTGTAGGTTTACATACAATTCTAATGGCAGCAAACATGGCGCGACATGTGCACAAAAAGCGGACGCGAATCTCTTCGTTTATTAAAACGACTAGACCTCGTCCAACTAATCAAAGACAAAGCTTGAAGGTAGCAAGTCCAGACGGTCCTTTAAGACAACATGTTGTCAACCCTCGAGGTAGCAAAACCAAACAGCCTTTATCGACTAAAGGATAAGGGGTAGCAGGACTAGACGGTCCTTTGATACTGTTGCTCTTCGATCGGTGGGGACTTTTCTGGTATCGCGACTACCTAGAAAGAAAGATAATCTGAGCTTCCCGCAGTCCCCCTCATCAAGACCTTTGATGGTGGTCTGGACACTATCATTCGGGTGAGACGATAAACTGGGGGTCCCGTGTGTGGCATTCACTTGGCGCACGTAAACGAACCAACGGCAACAAGAAATGTAGTTCCTGGCACAATTGTGATGAAAAACAACAATAAAAAATCAACAACACTTTAATAGTAAAACAATTACACTTGCAGACAGAAGAAAAGGGTGGCACTTAGCAACGTGGTGACTTGCTGGCCCCTGGGAGAGAATTTCATGTAGAGAAATCTGTGTGCGTGTGTGTGTGTGTGTGCGCGCGCACACACACACATAAACACACACACACACACAGGACGCACGCACACACAGACACACACACAGAGGACACACGCACACACAGACACACACACACACACGCACACACGCACACACACACACGCGCGCTCAGAGAGAGAGAGAGAGAGAGAGATGACAGACAGACGTAGACAGAGACAGAGACAAAACGCAAACAAACAAACAAACAAAAAACAAACAAGCAAAAGCAATACAATACAATACAATACAAAGGTAGCAGCACTAGACGGTCCTTTCGACCCTCTCTCTCCCCTCGACCGAGGCCTCCGTCTGCAAGTGCGAGGAAGATATAAACGCGTTCACTAGCAGGCGGGGACCCCCTGTCGCTTACAGTCCGGGCACGTCACCCAGCCCCTGTCGGGCACAAAGGGACCCCTGCCCCTGCCCCCCCCCCCCCCCCCCCCCACACACACACTCCTTCCCCCCCCCCCCCCTCGCGCCCCATCCCCCAATTACCCGTTCTTACGACCCCTCCACCCATCCCCCAATTCCCCCGTTCCTCCGCCCCCTCCTCCTCCTCCTCCTCCTTCCCTTTCCTTCTCCCCCAGTGTCACCACGTCTGACATTAACCCCTAGCTGCGTGACGAGGGTATAAGGAGGGCCGAACGAAGTCATTGCCTGATGTGGCTGGGGAAAGTACTGGTACTGGGGCGCGTGTGGGTTGTTTGTGACATGACTGTATCTGTGTTGTATTGCGGTCTGATGTGGTTGTTTGCAGGGGCTTTGGGGGAACGGGGGGTGGGGGTGGGGGTGGGGGCTGTGTTTTGTATTGTCGTATGTGGTTGGTTATATTACGGTCTGTTGTGGTTGTTTCGTGGTGGGGTTGAGTTTTCGTACTGTTGTATGTGGTTGGTTTTATTACGGTCTGTTGTGGTTGTTTGTGATGGGGGGTACGTTTTTCGTGGTTGTTCGTGATTGGTGAAGGCCTATTGGTGAAGGTCCAACAATAAGATGAAAAATGACTGCTGAGTCTATAAAAACACGAAACGGAGAAAGTTTATATATATATATATATATATATATATATATATATATATATATATATATATATATATATATATATATATATATATATAACAACAACTGTGGGTTGTAAAATAAGACACTTTTGATAAAAGAAAAAAAAAGTGTCTAACGTTTCAGACCATAGGTCTGTCTTCTTGGACTGTGTTTGTTGGAAAGGACAGAAGAGGTAAAAAAAAAAAAAAAAAATAAAAAGCTTAAGAAGATTGTGAGTATCAATCAGTAAAAGGAGGCGAGGATGAACAGAAAAGTGAGTAGAGATTCAGAGGAGGGTGGGAGAAGAATAGGAAGGAAGGTGATGGGGAAAGGGAAATGGGAAAGAAAGGGGGGAGGGGGCAGGGGGAAGGGAAAAGAAAGGAAGAGCATTTAGTGGTCAGAAAAGAGGGTGTGTGTGTGGGGGGGGGGAGTTGGGGGGGGGGGGAGGCTGGTAATGCCACTGGTCACACTCTCGTGTTGAGGCCCTCTGGGTGGAGTGTGACCAAGGCGGGTGATGATGTGGGACTCCATGTATTTTCGATATGTTCTGTCGAGTTGGTTCTGCCATACAGCTGCAATATTGACATGGGTGAGACTGTGGTGGGCGCTGTTCAAGTGTTGACCGATGGGGTCATTATAGTTCAGCTTAACTGATCGCAGGTGTTCTGTAAAACGGACATCTAAGGTGCGGCCAGTTTCGCCCACACATAACTTGTCACACAGGGTACAGGTCAGGATGTACACCTACTGTTCGTCTGTTGTAGTTTGTGATAGTGCTTTGTCTGTATTCAGACAAGTGATTACATTTCATGAGTTCTAAACAATACAGAAAACTACGCTGGTATGGCCTCGTAACACGTTGCAATGGCCTGGCTAAAACAAGGAACTGTTGAGGGAAGGGGGCAGAATGGAAGACAGACACAGAGAGAGAGAGAGAGAGAGAGAGAGAGAGAGAGAGAGAGAGAGAGAGAGAGAATGATATTGCAGAATGGACAGGAAAACATTTTGCAGAGACCCAGGCTTTGACACACAGCCAACAGACCTGGAGGAATCTGGTGAACAGTTTTTTTGTGGGGCCTCCCAGTTGACTCTTTGCAGAGTTTGGGTAGAAGAAGAAGAAATATTCAATAGCTGTACGTCCCAAACAACCCTTCTCTTGCCGTGGATTCTTTAACGTGCGTTAAGTTCATGCTACACACGGAACCTCGGTTTACTGCCTCATCCGAATGACTAGCACCCAGACCACTGTTCAAGGTTTCAGTGGAGCGGGGAATAAAAATCGCCGTCATTACATGGGACTCAAACCAGTGGACACTCGCTTCCTGGACGGGAAGCATGACCACTGGGCCACCGCTCAACCTTCAATATATTTTACTCTGGTATTTTATCTACGGCCCTGTGAACAATGCCTGTGCAGAACCGAGTGAACTACAATATTTCAATGTCCCCAGGGGACACACGAAATAAACCGCTTGCCTTGCATTGGAACCACACATTGCAGCGGAGTAATATCCGGTTCACGGATATGATATCATTATTACTCGTCTTCCACACCGTTGCTCAGTTTGCCTGGCCACCACTTGATCGAAGCCAGAAGTACGATATGATTTCTTTTTTTCTTCTCTTTTTCTACTGTCATCGATCACTGTGAAGTGAAACGCGTCACACGCTCTGTGACCCTTCACAATACTGGCCAGGTAAGGTAAGGCTGGTGGAGCACCGAGAGACTATAATTATGAGATGTATGGGGAGGGACAGGAAGATAGAAAGGAAGAGAGGGGGAGAGAGAGGAAGACGAAGAATGGATCTGAAGCTGACAAGAGCATTTGGAAACTTCTAATGGAATAAAACAATGAGGAATGACCAGATACCGACAGAAATGGGGCTTGATGGGCATGACACCGGTAATAACAATCCGTTCCTTGGCATTATCCTTCGTGTGTATACGCAAACAGCATATCAAATACGCACGTTAAAGATCCAGTAATCCATGTCAGCGTTCGGTGGGTTATGGAAATAAGAACATAACAAACATGCACACCCCTGAAAGCGGAGTATGGCTGCCTACATGGCAGGGTAAAAACGGTCATACACGTAAAAGCCCACTCGTTTACATACGAGTGAACATGGGAGTTGCAGCCCACGAACGTAGAAGAAGAAGAACCAAGACATCAGTCCTGAACAACCTGGCCTTAACTCACTCAGTACGGCCAGTCCTCTCTTCTCCTCTACACAGACCCTTCGGATGTCCAATGGGTGTCTGAATGACCCAACCTTTAGCTTCCGTCGTCAGAAATGAGGTATTCTTTGTCAACATTCACGTCTTCAGTTTAAGAGCCTTCCAATTGCAATATTTTGATGATGGTAATTGGGGTGAAACGCTGTTAACGTCGTCTCTTTCGCCGTTCGTATGGAAAGAGTTAATCAACTCATTCGACCCAGTGCCCTGCCCTCTAATTTCGTTTCATTAAAATGATGTACACGTTCCTACACACGCATAAACCGCAGACGAAGGGAACTAACTTCCGCAGTATTTCCGGCTGTGTCCATTCAGTCATATCAATGGACCGCGGGAGAGGTCCCGGGTGCTCACATGACTTTTGAGGCGCGTCACATGATCTGTGTTCTCGAAGTTGATTGGCTCTCCGAAACTGCGAGCAACAAACGCGATCGAGAGATGCAGAACGCGCGAAACAGCAGGCTTCTCTTTTGTTGTTGACTTTTCGCTTCCGAGGGAGTCTTTTTGTTTATTTTTTTATTTATTGTGCATACGATGACACTTCTTTGTACAGAGTTTGGTTGTAGCAATGGAGGCTAACAACTGAAGAGGAAAATGGAGGGCAGTGCATATTTACTGCTTTTGCCTACGTCAGTCGCCTACATAGCATTCCTCGTGATTTCGAGTAAAAGTTCGGTGCACATGCGGAAGATCCAAAATGGCTGCGGAACTCTCCAGTGGTATATTTGGAAGAAACCCCCCAGTCAACTTCAGTGTATATTCTTCGGGGGGTTTTTCCCCTCGTCAACATGGCAGGGAAAATCTGCCGAGCCTGTAATCTTCCTAGGGTTAAGTGTACGTCAGTCAATAGATCGTTAAACTCCACCCCATCGTGCTGAATGAAGCCTGACACGCTCCGCTACCCACTCAGCCACCGCGCCACACCCGTCACGGAAGGTCACTGGGAACTGCTCGAGCCCAGGTAGTTGCGCAACAACTCGTGCAGCCATTGTCAGTCAGCCTGCACGTGATATTGCAGTCATAAAATAATACAGGCCAATCAAATTATTTCGATTTTTTCCCCCCTGTAGGAGACTGAAAGGAAAATGAGGGTGTGGGGAGAGGGACAAAGGAATCTGCTACGAGCTTGACAGTTTGCTGGCAGCATATTTCGCAACATGCAGATCGAACTTGTCCCACCCTTCTCCGCCTCCCTCCACTCCCGACCTCCCATCCATCCTTTAATGTTCCTCACCTTCTACGGTAGCAGAATGGTTAAAACGCTCGCGTGTCTCACTGCCAATGAAGTGTCCGTAAATGTCTGGGTTCGAATCTCGGTCTCGCGCCCTTTCTCCCAAGTTTGACTGGAAAATCAAACTGAGCGTTGAGTCAATCAAATGAGACGATAAACCGAGGTCCCGTGTGCAACACGCACTTGGCGCACTGAAAAGGAACCCGCTGCGTCATGTGCATGTTGTCCTCTGGCAAAATTCTGCAGGAGAAGTCCACTCGGATAGGTACACACAATAATACACATGCACTCTAGGCCTCGCCAGCACCTTGGATTAAATTGTTGTCAGGCATATGCCTTGCAGATGTGGTGCAGCGTATATGGATTTGTCCCAACGCTGACGCCTCCTTGAGAATATGAAAGTCCAGACTATCTCTTGACCAGTAATTCCTTTCACCATTATGATGATGTTGACGATGATGGTGATGAACGTGGAAGACGTTAGTTAAATCTAAGACAGCCAGACAGACAAACAAAATAGGAAAGACAGAAAAAGAAGGAAGGAAAGAAACACTGCCGGTATAACGCAATGGCTTAAATGCCACCACTGTAAAACAATCACTTCACAGGTGACAAACAAGTACAGCTCCCCCCCCTCCCCCTACCCCGCCCCCTTTAGCCCAGTAATCAAGTAGAAATCTTATGCTGGACAGTCCATTACCGACAGTGCTTCTACACACACACACACACACACAACACACGGCGCATCAGGTTTTCCATTGCTTGCTGGCAAGATCATTTCACAGGTGAGTGAACGCAATAGAAACCCAGAGCCAATTGGGCGTGAAAATGGCCCGCCGCTGGTGCAAGCGATCTTTCAGTCCTATCTTCCATCAGCCCTGTGCCAATGATCAAACGACACGTTGATATCAACCCATGCAGCTCGATTCCTATCATCTACCTGGGCGTTACATTCCTGTCACACGTTGGTAATCCTCGTCCTCTATACTGCCCTCTATATATTATATACAGACCTAATTGGAGGAGCATGCGTTTTTGTTGTTGTCATGGTTGTTTTACAGGTAACATGCTTGAGAGTTTTGTTTTTGTTTCCTTGTTGATATACAGCCAGCTAACAGATTTGAAGTTTTGTAACTGTTTTCTTGTTGATTTACAGCCAACAGATTTGAAGTTTTGTAACGGTTTGCTTGTTGTTATACAGCTAACAGATTTGAAGTTTTGTGACGGTTTGCTTGTTGTTATACAGCTAACAGATTTGAAGTTTTGTGACCGTTTCCTTGATGTTAAACAGCTGACAGATTTTAGTTTTTGTGACTGCAGTTTAGAGAGACTGTAAATCCCATGCTTTTTTCGTATTGTATGTAAGCCTTCAGTTTAGTTAGTTTGGGCTTTAAAATTGGTTTTTAACTCTGTGTGTGTATGTGTGCATGCGCACATGTGTGTGCTCTTCCTACAGCAAACGTAGGAACACATAAGTCGCTAACGAATGAATCAGCATGATGATTGGGCTGCTCAGATTGAAGGAGGAGGAGGAGGAGGAGAAGGAGGAGGAAGAGGAGAAGGGGGGGAGCGTAGGAGGAGGAGGAAGAGGAGGAGGGGAAGGAGGAGAAAGAAGGAGGAGGAGGAGAAGGAGGAGGAAGAAGAGGAGGGGAAGGAGGAGGAAGAAGAAGGAGGAGAAGGAGGAGGAAGAGGAGGAGAAGGAGGAGGAGGGGTAGGAGGAGGAGGAGAAGAGGATGAGGGGGAGGAGGATGAAGATGAGGAGGGGGAGGGGGAGGAAGAAGAAGGAGGAGCGGGAAGGAGGAGGAGAAGGAGGGGGAGGAGGAGGAAGATGAGAAGGAGGATCCTCATCTCTAAGCCCATGTGTGTGTGTATGTGTGTGTGTGTGTGTGTGTGTGTGCATACCTGTATATTATGGTTTGCGCCTTACCAACATTATTGCAAACTGTATGAAAGTGCTGTATAAATGAACTGTTACTGTTATTATTATCATCAATATTATCATTAACAGAAAATATGAGTAACCAATCACCACAGACTGGCATTCACACCCGTAACACTTCATTTTCTTTATATTTGTTGTTGTTGTTTATTTCTTGAAGCAGAGTCCTCATGACTCCCAAACAAAGCCATCAGCAACCTTCCCATGCAACCTCTCACTCACACAATGTCACAAAATAATCCATTCACATCGCTCCGATATTGCACTGTGTTACCAGTATAACAAACAAGAAAAATAACAAACTGAACCGATTAAAGTATCACTACATGTTTTGTGCTACACACATTCCAATACGCCCTGCAACAGTAATGAATATCACAAAAATATAAAGAGGCAGGTGAGAATACACAAGGAGGTCATCATTAACAGACATTTAATATCAGGTTCTGGGGATGCGTTGTTCAAACTTGTTTTAGCTTCAACACAACAATCAGTTAAGTGAGTCAATTACCGTATCCATCAGGATAGTCACTGTAGGTTTTTGTTTGTATGTATTATTAGTTAACCATGTGGTTATGACCGTCAGCACATTTGAGGAGGCAACTGCTGTCCTGACTATCTGGGCAAGAATTTGATCACAGTGATGAGTGTCTTGCCTAACTTACACCCCCACTCTCTCTGCCAAGAGGGCTTTAGGACAGTTGGCGTTGGTATGGTTCCCAACGGCCAACTAGCCCCCAAGGCTGCAGTACTAAGAGCCAGTGCAATCTTGCCTCCTAATTTCAGAGTCATAGTCCTTCACAAAAGACTACACTGCAAATGACTTCCCACTGTAGTAAAGTGGACTATGAAGTCAAGACCTTAGGAAATGTGTTTGCATAAATCATTGACCACAGGCAACTGAAGAGCGTGCTACTAAAAACAGAAAAAAAAAATCTGTCTGAATGATGAAGGGGGCAGTACTGATAATACGTCGATGCAAACACAGCCTCCTTAAAGTAACATGTGTAAAAAAAAGAAAAAAAGAAAAAGAAAATAGAAGATGAGTGATGATCTATAAAACTGCAAATGGAGAAACTCCAATGGAGAGTCTATTAAAAAGTGCAGGTTGTAAAACAAAGCTCACTTTAGGTAGGACGCTACTTATCAAAAGTCAGATTTCTTTTACAACCAACAGTGGTTGTTGTGTTTTTTTGTTTTCTTTTAAACAGACTTTTCCCATTTGTAGAAAAAAAAGGAAAAAAACAAATAAAACAATACACCCCCAGAAAATGGGATGAAGAGAGAGAAGCAAAGCATGGGAGTGATGGAGATAAGGTGGTCTTCTTCAAGCTCCAGGACTATGTACATTTTTTTTCATATTTTCAATGTACATAAATACGTTTTTATGTATCCATAAATATCAAGCATCTACTCCAATCCACAATCCAGTCACCCTGCTATAACAGTTCAGTGAACAACCCTAACACCTAAACTAGCTGAACCAAAAGATCAGTTGGTTCAACTCCTATTTCTAATGAACCAACAACATTAAGTTCACCCCCCCCCCCCCCCCCCCCCCCGCCCCACCCCGCCTGCCCCGCCCCACCCTGGCCGAACCCCACTTGCATACAAACGATATTCCATGTTCTGCCCACACATACTGATGACATTCATCACCCCTCAACGCCCCCATCCCTCCTCCCCCCCCCCCACCTCACCTCCTCTCCCATCTCAACCTTCCCCAAAACCGAGTCAGGTAAACTTGTTCACACCTGGTTGGAGTGAGGAGAATCGGAGCAATGTGCCCCTTTCCCCGAGGGCACAAATACACCAGGCCTGACACAGAGAATCGAACCCTGGACCACTGGATCAGAAGTCTTACAAGTTATCGATTCTTCCACAGTGCCTCTTGCATTTCTATTTGTATTTCTTTTTATCACTACAGATTTCTCTGTGTGAAATTCTGGCTGCTCTCCCCAGGGACAGCGTGTCGCTACACTACAGCGCCACCCTTTTTTTTTTTTTTTCCTGCGTGCAATTTTATTTGTTTTTCCTATCGAAGTGGATTTTTCTTCAGAATTTTGCCAGGAACAACCCTTTTGTTGCTGTGGGTTCTTTTACGTGCGCTAAGTGCATGCTGCACACGGGACCTTGGTTTACTGTCTCATCTGAATGACTAGCGCCCAGACCACCACTCAAGGTCTAGTGGAGGGGGAGAAAATATCGGTGGCTGAGCTGTGATTCGAACCAGCACGCTCAGATTTCCTTGCTTCCTAGGCGGACGCGTTACCTCTAGGCCGTCACTCACATCACTCTTACAGTCAAATGGGGTGTAAATAAATGATGTGTTTGGTCAGTTCAGTGATACCTGAATATTTCTTTAAAAAAAAAAAAAAATTTTAAGTGAGAAGAATGGCAGGGGTTGCCTGAATGCCGAAGTGGGGTGGATCTCTGTAACTGAGACCTATGTCATAGCGCAGGTCTTACATCAGCCTTGCAAGGTAGTTTGTGTGTGTGTGTGTGTGTGTGTGTGTGTGTGTGTGTGAATGTATGTGTGAATGCATGCGTGAATGTGTGTGTAAATGTGTGTGTGTGTGTGTGTGTGTGTGTGAATGCATGCGTGAATGCATGTGTGAATGCATGCGTGAATGCGTGTATGTGCATGTGTGTAAATGTGTGTGTGTGTGTGTGTGTGTGTGTGTGTGTGTGAATGTATGCATGTGCACACTCTGCATGCAATTGTTCTTACTCTGCTTCGCCCTTCACAACAAACATACACACACATTCCCACAAAAACCCGTCCTGTAAAAAAAAAAAAAAAAAAAAAAACGTTTCTGACTTGATGACACCACTGACTCGATGACACCTAGGCGATTGTCAAACAGATGATCTCAATACACTGCCACACTGATGACCCTGAGAGCGTCCCCGACAGGTCGTTGCCATGACTACAGCAGTGATGTCAGCGTGGCACGTCCTGGAAGAGTGCGGTGTAGAACTCGGCGGGGCTCAGACTGCAGCGATACTTGTTGACAATCTCCTGGATCTTCAGCTTGCGTCTCACGTGAGGGGGCTGGTACCTGGGGAACACAGGCAGGCAGGCAGACAGGTTGTCATCATTATCATTATCATTGTTTTTATTTACCATTACTGTCATCATAGCTATTGTTTTTATCATTATTATCATCATTTTATTCTTTAATTACTGGCATTATTATCATTATTATTATTATTTTATCATCATCATCGTTATTATCATTATTGATATTATTATTGTCATTATTGTTATTATTGCTATCATTATCATTATCATCATCATCGTTATCATTATTACTATTATCATTATCATCATCATTGTTATTATCATGATTTTTATCATCATTATTATCATCATCATAATTACTATCATTGTTATTATTATCATTTCATTATCATCATCATTTTATTATTATTGTATGCTTATAGTCCAGCCAAAGGCCCAACACTCGGCTTATATCACAGATTGACATAAGTTTACATTTGGGCCAACAGCAAAGAGAGAGCTGTATTATCAATGGTTTCTCCAGTCAATGGGAAACCATTTACAGCTTAGTCTTTTGTGAAGGACTATGACTCTCAAACTAGGAGGCAAAATTGCACTGGCTCTTAGTGCTGCAGCCTTGTGGGCTAGTTGGCCTTTGGGAACCATCCCAACGCCGACTGTCCTAAAACCCTTTTGGCCGAGAGAGTGGGGATGTACTTGGGCAAGACACTCTCCACTATAATCAAATTCTAGCCCAAACAGTCGGAACAGCAGTTGCCTCCTCTGCTGTTCTGATGGTCATAGTCGGACACGACTGACTATCATATATATATATAGTCCAGCCAACTGCACAGGGTCATATCAGGACTGTCCAACTACACAAATGTCCAGCTGTGTTAAACACAAAACACACATACATACACACACACAAAAACAACAACAATCATTAAGATTTACCTACAAACCAAAGTTCATGACACATGATCTTTTTAACCATTTAGCTCCTCAGGGCAAATAAGATTAGGCCACGCTGAGGACATCAGCCATCCTGCTTCATTTATCATCCCAGATTTTTTTTAAATCATATAAAAGGAAGACCCCCCATTCCCTCCCAAATACTTCAAAGCCAAATTTAAAAAGTACATAAAAAAAGGCCATGTTGGCAAATAACGCTACAGAACAGACAGCTAGTGCCCATTCCAGAGTTGACAATCTCACTACCTAATCACCAGAGCAACACAGCTCAGATAGTAGTACATCACAGACGGAAGAAAAAAAAAAAAAAAAAGTAAGGGCTTGCTCCCAAAAAGAAAGGGGAATGGACCGGGAAGGTAGAAAAAAAAGAGACAACAGCAAAGGAAAAAAAACAACAAAGGCAGAAACAAAGAGAGCAATAGAAAAGAGGAAGTTTCCAGCACAGAATTTCCAGAAGGCGGGGACGCCCTAGTGGAGTGATAGCCTAGAGGTGATGTGTCCGCCTAGGAAGCAAGAGAATCTGAGCGCACTGGTTCAAATCCCAGCCAAGTCACCAGTATTTTGTCCCCCTCCCTTAGACCTTGAGTGGTGGTCTGGACGCTAGTCATTCGTATGAAACGATAAACCGAGGTCCTGTGTGCAGCATGCACTTAGCGCATGTATAAGAATCCAAGGCAACAAAAGGGCTGTCCCTGACAAAATTATGTAGAAAAATCCACTTCGACAGGAAAGCAAATAAAAAACAACAGGCAGTAAATTTTTTTTTTCTAAACGGGTGGCTCTCTAAGTGTAGCGAGGTGCTCTCCCCTGGTGAGTGCAACCTGAATTCCACCACATAGAGGAATCTGTTTTGACAAAAATCAGTAATAAAATAATGCAATGCCATTTATACTGAAAGACCTATGGGTGGGGGGGGGGAGGCAGACAGGTAAGGCAGGTAAGGCAAATACATGGGTCCTCAGTCTTCTTCTCTGTGTATTCCCCGTTTGCTAATGAGTCCACACACACACACACACACACACACACACGCTCGCACACACAATGTGACACACATGAAAGCATAAACCGAGGTCTAAAAACACTTATAGTGAATAGACGTTAAACTGAAGAAAACATGAAAGCATGCACACAAATATGCATAGACACACACACACACACACACACACACACACACACACACACACACACACTACACAGACACTTGCATTAATTACTAACAACATTCAAAGTGAAAATTAAAGTTAAAAGTTAAATAAAAGGATGAAATTCTTCAAACTGGCTCATGAGCCCAATACTTCGGCATTTTTTTTATCTTCTTTTAATCCACCAGCTCCTGCAATCCATGAAACACCTGCTTTTCATTTAAAAAAAAATATTACAAAAAAAAATCTTTCATTTATTTATTTTTTTCAAAAAACTAAAGAACACTTCATTACAAATCCAATTTCTCTTGACCTTATAAAAAAATACAGCAGGGAAACAGAATCTGGAGAGTATCATATAGCTAATGACAACAGAATAGAATAGAATAAATCTTTATTATCAAGTGTACCAGGGTCACAAGGAATACTGAGGGGGGATAGTACATAAAAAGGTATAAACATAAATCGAAAATCATACACAATCACAAATACTACTACTACTACTACTACTAATAATAATACATAGTTTTTCTATGGCGCGATATCCAACACCAATGCTTCTCAAAGCGCCTTACATCATCCAGTAGACTATAAATATGCCTTAAAAAACACATCAAACAAATACAGTAGAATCACTAGGAATACCAAAAATAGGAACCAGTGTCACGTTTCTCCATTGATACACATCACAATCTCAGCAACAACAGCAACAACAACAACAACAAAAAAAGAAACACTCACATTTACCTTTCCAAGCTTATTATGAACAGTGATGACATTTCACTCACATACACACGAATACACACTCACACACACAAACCAACCCCAAACAAACAACATAAAAACTCCCAAAATCCAGAAGACTCAGACACTTACGCTTCACTTTCCAAGCGTCTTCGCCGACAGATGTTGATGGCAGTCTGCCGGACAAGTGTGCCCAGGGTTCGTCTGCTGACCACCATTCCATCCACCAATGGGATGGCCACAGACATTCTGCAACAGTAGCGGGGATTCCCACAAGGCTGACGGCAACTTCCTTCACTCTTTTGTTCTTAAGATAAAACTAGGAATGCCCTGTTTGACTGTCAGGGTTTTTTTCTCCCAGCTGTGACCAAACAAAATTCAAAACTTTTTTTCTTTTCCAGACCTCTTGTTTTGTATTGTGTTGCATTGTATTGTGTTATGTTGTGTTGCATTGTATTGTATTGTCTTGTGGTTGTCTTGTATTGTGTTTGGGAGGAAGGTGGCAGAATGGTTAAGACATTTATCCACCAGCACAGTGTCTGTGAGGGTCTGGGTTTGATTCCTGTTCTCACCCTTTCTCCCAAGACAGACATGCAGGCAGGCAGACAGACAAACAGAGGGTAAGAGAGAGAGAGAGAGAGGGGGGGGGGGTGAGAGAGAGAGAGGCGGGGGGGGGGGGGGGGGAATGAGAGAAACAGAGACAAAAAGAGACAGAGAAAGACAGACAGACACAGAGGGAGGGAGGGAGGTTGGGGAGGGAGGGAGAGTGAGAGAGAGAGAGAGAGAAAGCAAACACAGACACACATACACACACACACGCAGAGAACAAGAGACACAGACAAAAGCAAAACAAAAAAGCAAAAAAAACACCCAGAAAACGAGTCAGGGCGGTACTCACTTGGTCTGCGTCTTCTCATACTCGTGGATGTGGATGCGGAAGAGGCCGTTCTGCAGGGCATGGATGAAGATGATGTAGACGTCCTTCTCCGCTGCCTTCTGCACTGAGGAGGAGCTGGAGGTTGCTGTCGTCTCCTGACCCGTGGAGGTCACACCCAACAGGTCCGCTGTCACACCGCACACACACACACACACACAGTTTCAGTTTCTCAAGGAGGCATCACAGCGTTCGGACAAATCCATACACGCTACACCACATCAGCTAAGCAGATGCCTGACCAGCAGCATAACCCAACGTGACTAGTCAGGCCTTGAGTGCAAGCATATATATTTATTTACCTATCAGAGTGGATTTCTTCGACAGTAATTCTGCCGGAGGGCAACACTTTCATTGCCATGGGTTCTTTTTCTGAGCGCAAAGTGTGTGCTGCACATGGGACCTCAGTTTATCATCTCATCTGAATGACTAGATGCTCAGTTCGATTTTCTAGTCAAACTCGGGAGAAAGGGCAAGAGCGGGATTCGAACCCAAACCCTCACCGACTCTGTATTCGCAGATGAGCATCTTGCCCATTGTGCCATCTTCCTCGAACACACACACACACAGCAAACACTAACATTTGCCGTAATGTTCAGCCTATAAGGCGCTTCTTTTTCTTCTTATACTCAAATCTGATCCCCTGCATCTTATCGGCTGTATGCACTCTATCTATGTCTGAAAACTAAATTCTGACCACCACTTGGGGCCATCTGCCACAACAATCTCAATATATGACAATACTGTTGATCACAACAAACGCTCACAATTGTGCTGAACTGCAACACTTCAGTCTTATCACTGTTCGATTCGACATGGTTCATGTTCACCACTGAATCAAGCTGAAACCAAATCGCGTTCTATACCGAAGTTCAGCTGAATGTGATCGCAGTTAGCCCTTCGGCCATGTAAAAAGAACAGTGTCTGTGAGCTGGGGATAAATTTATGTTGTAAAAGTAGAGAAATGGAAAGGATTTTAGTGTTTTTCAGGAGCAGAATGCAAAGGAAAATGGCAGACAGGACTGAAAGCAGAGCTAGCAGACTTTTTTTTTCTTCTTTTTTTTTGTGGCCTCAGTTGCATGCAGGTCATAGAGCACCAGAACATGTTGGGTTTTTTTTGTTCGTTTTTGTTTTTTTGTTTTTTTTGCTTTCACATGCCTTCTTCATTGGCCAAAAACCCCCAAAACTCTTTTTTCCTTCTGTTTTCTTTCGGGGTTTTTTGTTGTTGTTTTTTTGTTTCTTTGTTTTCTTTTTGGTTTTCTTTTCTCCCGTTTTCTGTATGTCAGTTTTCGACTAATACACTGTTTCTAAATGTATTCAAAGTATTATTCTTCCGAATACACTAAGTTCTTTGTCTGAATATTTGGTTTTCATGGACAATTTCAGTGAATATTTTAAAATCATACATGTGTTTTGAGTTGTCTGAGATTTAGGTTGCAGAGCTAGCAGACTTGATTCTGATTGAACAGGTTAATGAACTAGGGCTTTATGACAGTGCACATTCGATTGAAGGCTGTAATTCTTTTTTAGCGTGAAAAAAACAACAAAAAAACAAACAAACTGAAAGCAGCAGATAACAGAGCAGACAAATGGATTATCAGAGCTGGGTCAACAAGCAGATGAAAATATGTCGGATTCCAATTCAGTTTTCCGACGATGACGTCCCTGCTGTTAGCAGAGCCATGATGGAGGACTTTCACTTTACGGCAGATGCAGCTTAGCTGATATGCGCACCTTATACAAGTTCAAAATAACTTTTTACTTTGAATTCAGGGTGTGTGCCTTATGCACAGCAGTGCCTTGTAGGCCGAAAATTATGGTACATTTCTGATTCGAAGAGAAAAGAAAACACCCAAGTGCTTATGAGTTACCAATACCTGTGGTGAAGTAACCACTACCCTTTACCTGTTACCTGTGGGGAAGTTACCACTACCTCACACAAATTACCTGTGGGGAAGTTACCATGACCCCTCACCTGTGAGGAAGTTACCATCATCCCCTACCAGTTACCTGTGGGGGAAGTTACCCTCACCCCCCTTACCAGTCACCTGTGGGGAAGTTACCACCACCCCTTGCCTGTTGGAACGTTACTACTACCCCTTACCAATGGGGAAGTTACCACTCAGGTAAAGATACCACTGCCCCCCCCCCCAACACCCCCCCAAGCCCCTCCCCAAGCCCCCCACCTCACCTGTAGGGAAGTTATCCTTGTCCTGGAACATCTCCAGCCACACCACCAGGATCTTGGTGTCGGGGCCCATCATGGCCGCCGGCTGTCGCCCCAACCGCCGCGGCCTGCCCCCCCCTCCTCCTCCTCCACCACTACCACCACTGTTGTTGCCCCCACCGCCGCCACCACTGCTACCTGGCTCTGGCGGAGACCCAGGGCTCTCCCGATCCAGACCTCTCAGTCGCTCGCTCTCCAAGGGCAGCGTCTTCGGCTTGAGCAGGTCCCCGCTGGTGGTGGCTGTGTGGGTGTGGGGAAGGGAGGTTGAGAGGCGGGAGGCGGTGTGGGGGGAGGCGTTCGGGGAGGCGGAGATGGCGATGGCGGCACCGGAAGAGGAGTAGGAAGGGAGGCTGCTGCTGTGGGGGCTGGAGGAGGAGGAGGAGCCGCTGGTGTTGACGATGGAGTGGCTGGACTTGTCTGTGTTGGTGGGGGGGGGCGGGGGGGAGGGTGTGGTGGGGGGATAGGAGGAAGGAAGGAAAGAAAGCAGGTGTTGGATGTGTAGTAGTGCTTAGATATACACACACCTTAACGCACACACACACACACACAATACGCACACACAAGCACTCACACTCACTCACACACGTACACAGACACAGACACACACAGACCTACACGTAAACGCACACACACACACACTGTGCACACTACTCACATGCACACACATAATCAGTATGTGTTCTGATTATCTGGTTGTGTTTTGCCACACCTGATGCAATTTATCTTTATGAGATAATAAAGCCATCGTATCTATTATAATCAATATGCAATATAGTAGGCTATGCTCATAATTATAATCAAAATAATTTTTCTTAATTCTTTCTGTTTTTACATTAAGAATATTACCTGCAATATGTGGATGAATGTATGAAATGGTGTATGTGATGTTTTTATGTTTGTGTCTTCATTATATTCGTAAAAGCTGTTGTTGTTGACTTCTACAGTTATGGTCCCCATGTTGTTTACTTGTCTATGTTGTGATAATGTACCTGACCAAATTTCTCTAGCTGGAGATAATAAAGTTATTCTTCTCTTCTTATCTTATATATATATATATATATAGAGAGAGAGAGAGAGAGAGAGATAGATAGATAGATAGATAGATATAGATAGATAGATAGATAGATATAGATATATATATATATCAAAACAAGACGCACACGGCTGGACTTGTCTGTGTAAGGGGAAGCAAGATGCATGATGTATAGCGCTTAGAAACTCACACACACACACATGTATGCACACACACACACTCACACACACACACACACACACACACACACACACACGCACACACACGCACACACACACAAACACTCACACACACACATGTATGCACACACAAACACTCACACACACACACACGTATGCACAAACAAACACTCACACACACAAGCACAAACAAAGCACGCTCTCATACAAGTCCCACTATATATAAACAATACACACATGGCTCAACTTGTCTGTGTAAGGGGAAGGAAGGTATACGATAAAAATAGCTTAGAAACTCTCACACACACACACACACACACACACACACACACACACACACACACACACACGTATACACACACAAACACTCACACACACACACACACACACACACACACATGTATGCACACACAAACACTCACACACGCACAAACAAAGCACGCTCTCATACAAGTCCCACTATATATAAACAATGCGCACATGGCTCGACTTGTCTGTGTAAGTGGAAGGAAGGCATACAATAAAAATTGCTTAGAAACTCACACACACACATGCACACACACACACACACACACACACACACACACATACACACAAACCACACTCTCATACAAGTCCCAAAACATTTAAAGACACATGTTGCTCAATTTGTCTAAGGGGAAGGAAGCTGTATGATGCATAGCGCTTAGAAACTCACACATTCACACACATGCACACACACACACACACACACACACACACACACACGCAAACCACACTCTCATGCAAGTTCAGATATATACATACATAAGCAAGACACACATGGCTGGACTTATCTGTGTAAGGGGAAATTGTGTGTATAAATTCACACACACACACACATGCACACACACACACACACACACCAGCTGGCATGCACGGGCCCCCTAAAATCACACCACTAATACACTTGCAGACAATAAAAATTAAAAAATAAGAAAAAAAAGGTGGCGATGCACTGTAGCTAGCTACACACTTTCGCTGGGGAGAGCAACCCAAATTTCACAAACAGAAATTTGTTGGGGACAAAAAAAAAACCCAGTAACAATACCAGAATTCCCACTGACAGAGGAGGTACAAAATTATTCGCTTTTCAAACCTGTACGGATCCCTGCCAAAAATCCCACCTGAATCCCAGTCCCAGCGACAGAGGAGTTACACAACCGTTCACTCTTTTCAAACCTGTACGGATCCCTGCCAAAAATCCCACCTGAATCCCCGTCCCAGCAACAGGAGTTACATGACTGTTCACTCTTTTCAAACCTGAACAGATCCCTGCCAAAAATCCCACCTGAATCCCAGTCCCAGCGACAGAGGAGTGAACTACACAACTGTTCATTCTTTTCAAATCTGTACGGATCCCTGCCAACCCATCTCACCTGAATCCCCGGCGACAGAGGAGTTACACTAATGTTCACTCTTTTTCAACCTGTACGGATCCCTGCCAAAAATCCCACCTGAATCCCCGTCCTAGCAACAGGAGTTACACAACTGTTCACTCTTTTCAAATCTGTACGGATCCCTGCCAACCCATCTCACCTGAATCCCCGGCGACAGAGGAGTTACACTAATGTTCACTCTTTTTCAACCTGTACGGATCCCTGCCAAAAATCCCACCTGAATCCCCGTCCTAGCAACAGGAGTTACACAACTGTTCACTCTTTTCAAATCTGTACGGATCCCTGCCAACCCATCTCACCTGAATCCCCGGCAACAGAGGAGGCGGCCCGAAGTCTGGAGGTCTCCGGTGAGGGGACGACAATGGCCAGCTCCGAGGACACGTCGGCCCAGTACAACACCTGCTGCTTGCTGTCGTACAGACTGCCACCTGTGCCTGTCAGGTAGTCCTCGTCTGCCACAGGTAAACACACACACACATACATAAACACACACACACACGCATACGTACACCCACACACACACATATACACACACAAACACCAACACACACACACACACACACAAAGTAAGAGATTTCCTTCACTTTATCAACTAATCCATACACACTTCAACACATCTGTGCAACCCCTTGAACAGAATATCCTTCATTACCAAGTGTGCTAGTGTCACAAGGAAAACTAGGGACCTGACACAAAGATCAGACCTTGAGAGCTGAGCAAAAATGTTAAGAAAAAAAAAAACACACACACACAACAAAAACAACAACAAACAAGAGAGACAAGGCCTTCAAGACTCACTTGTGACTGAGAGTAAAACACACAAGCTTTTTATGTATTGAGTATAATTTCAAAATGTAATGTTTAAGATGAGAAAGATCAGTTTAAAGCAAATTAACTCCCCTAGCATTAATTACAGAGTAATTTCCCTTTTTTACTATCTGCACCAAAACGTTTGCAAAATAAATAAAACTTCCATGCTTAGCAAAAGAAGTTCATGTTTGAACAAAAAATGATAATAATGACTGCTCTTGTTGTTGGGTCAGAATATCAGATCAAAGTGCCAAGTTTAGAGAATACAAAAAATATAAATATAACAGTAAATGCAGTTTGCATATTATTAGGCTTCATTATTTATTTTTTTGTGCCCATCCCAGAGGTGCAATATTGTTTTAAACAAGATGACTGGAAAGAACTGAATTTTTCCTATTTTTATGCCTAATTTGGTGTCAACTGACAAAGTATTTGCAGAGATAATGTCAATGTTAAAGTTTACCACGGACACACAGACACAGACACAGACACACACACACACACAGACAACCGAACACCGGGTTAAAACATAGACTTAGTTTGTTTACACAAGTGAGTCAAAAACATACACAAAAACAAAAACAACAACAACAACAAAAAACAAAACAAAAAAACTTGCAGCGCCATAACTGCCTGCTCACCTTCGCAGTCGTCGGGTTCACTGATCTTCCAGGAGGTGGAGACGTGGCCGGTCCAGCCGGCGTGCTTGCGGACGTCCACGGGCCAGCCCAGGGAGTGGAGGAACTCCAGGAACTGGGGCTGCACGTTGCTGTACGACGTCTGCAACCACCAGACCACACAGCTCTGCTGACCGCGTTAATCACAGGCAACACCAGGCCACTCCTCTACACTGTTCTTTAAGTGATACGGAACGACAGGCAAAGCAGACAAGTTCTCAGCATTATCCTTTGACTGATACAGACTGACAGGCGCTCATATGGTATGAAAGGCAAACCAGGCCAGTTCTTGATATCATTCTTTGACTGATACGGAATGATGGTTAAACCAGGCCAGTTCTCAACATCATTCTTTGACTGATACGGAATGATGGTTAAACCAGGCCAGTTCTCAACATTATTCTTTGATTGATACTGGATGACAGGCAAACCAGGCCAGTTCTCAGCATCATTCATTGATTGATATGGAATGGCAGGCAAACCAGGCCAGTTCTTGACATTATTATTTTGATTGATATTATTATTTGATTGATATGGTATGAAATGCAAACCTGGCCAGTTCTCAACATAACTGATTGATTTATATGGTATGAAAGGCAAATTGATTGATATGGTATGAAAGGCAAACCAGACCAGTTCTCAATATTACTAATTGATTGATATGGTATGAAAGGCAAATTGATTGATATGGTATGAAAGGCAAACCAGACCAGTTCTCAACATTACTGATTGATATGGTATGAAAGGCAAACCAGACCAGTTCTCATTACTGATTGATATGGTATGAAAGGCACATCAGACCAGTTCTCATTACTGATTGATATGGTATGAAAGGCAAACCAAACCAGTTCTCATTACTGATTGATATGGTATGAAAGGCATACCAGACCAGTTCTCATTACTGATTGATATGGTATGAAAGGCAAACCAGACCAGTTCTCATTACTGATTGATATGGTATGAAAGGCATACCAGACCAGTTCTCATTACTGATTGATATGGTATGAAAGGCATACCAGACCAGTTCTCATTACTGATTGATATGGTATGAAAGGTATACCAGACCAGTTCTCATTACTGATTGATATGGTATGAAAGGCATACCAGACCAGTTCTCATTACTGATTGATATGGTATGAAAGGCATACCAGACCAGTTCTCAACATTACTGACTGATTGATATGGTATGGAGGGCACACCAGACAAGTTCTCAACATTACTGATTGAGATGGTATAAAAGGGAAACCAGGCAAGTTCTATCATAATAATAATAATAATGATGATATTTATATAGCGCTTAATCTTGTGCAGAGACAAATCAAAGCGCTTTTGCACCAGTCATTCACACGCATGCATAACTCTAATACTGGAGAAACTGAAGACAAGGAAGAGGCAGGGAAGGGAGGCTTTCCTGGGAAGAGGTGGGTTTTAAGGTCAGACTTGAAAGAGCTGAGTGCGGAGACCTGACGAAGCGAAAGAGGAAGTTCATTCCAAGTGCAAGGTGCAGAGACAGAGAAAGAACGGGTTTCAACATTATTGACTGATATGGTATGAAAGGCAAACCAGGCCAGTTCTTATCATAACTGATTGATTGATATGGATAATTATGTGGTGTCTACCCTTAATCAAAGATGAAGTTCTAAACGCTTTGTGGACAATGAGTTTTTGATTGATATGTATACTACTACTACTACTAATCTAATTCATAAAGTACCTTTCCATGTAAAACATGATCAAATGCGCTGTACAATGTAAATACTGACATTTAAAACATGCATTTAAACACTAAAATGAAAAAAAAAAAAAAGGAAAGAAAAACTTACATGCATAGCCCTTTACAGTCAGCCAACCAAATACTCAAGCACAAATTCATGCACACACACACACACACACACACACACACAATCATTACACTAAATCATACATATCGCTTGAAAAAGCCTAAATATTGTATTGTATTGTATTTCTCTTTTTATCACAACAGATTTCTCTGAGTGAAATTCGGGCTGCTCTCCCAAGGGAGAGCGCGTCGCTACACTACAGCACCACCCACTTTTTTTTGTATTTTTCCAGAGTCCAGTTTTATTTGTTTTTCCTATCGAAGTGGATTTTTCTACAAAATTTTGCCAGAAACAACACTTTTGTTGCCGTGGGTTCTTTTACGTGCGCTAAGTGCACGCTGCACACAGGACCTCGGTTTATCGTCTCATCCGAATGACTAGCGTCCAGACCACCACTAAAGGTTTAGTGGAGGGGGAGAAAATATCGGTGGCTGAGCCGTGATTCGAACCAGCGCACTCAGATTCTCTCGCTTCCTTGACGGATGCGTTACCTCTAGGCCATCACTCCACTATACTTAAAAAAAAACCTATCAAAATACTTAAAACTATTTCCGATATCACAATAAAAAAACTTTAAAAGCAGAATGGAATCCAGCTCTCCAACCATGGATTTGATGGAACTGTACCCCCGAAAACAGAGTATGGCTGCCTACATGGCGGCAGGGTAAAAAATGGTCATACACGTATAAGCCCACTCATGCACATACGAGTGAACGTGGGAGTTGCAGCCCACGAACAAGGAAGAAGAAGAAGAGGAAAAACATGTGTATGTGTGTACATATACACGAAAGGGGATTCAGGCACTAGCAAGTCTGTGCATATGTTGACTTGCGAGATTTGAAAAAAAAAAATCTCCACACTTAACCCACCATGTGCAACAGGGATCGAACTAATGAAACTCGGGGCGGGAATCCAGCACTCCAACCATGGACCTTCTCCTTCTTCTTCTTCTTCTTTGTTTGTGGGCTGCAACTCGTATGTACACGAGTTGGATTTTACGTGTATGACCGTTTTTACCCCGCCATTTAGGCAGCCATACTCCGTTTTCGGGGGTACAATACAAAAAAAAATCTACATTTCAAAAGGCAAAAATTTAAAAGCAGGCAGGAATCCAGCTCACCAAACATACTGTGCACTGATGGATGTGATGGGGACTGTGCACTGATGAATGTGATGTGGACTGTGACACTGATGGATCTGATGGGACCGTGCACTGATGGATCTGATGGGGACTGTGCACTGATGGACCTGATGGGGACTGTGCACTGATGGACCTGATGGGGACTGTGCACTGATGGACGTGATGTGGACTGTGCACTGATGGACCTGATGGGGACTGTGCACTGATGAATGTGATGGGGACTGTGCACTGATGGACCTGATGGGGACTGTGCACTGATGGATGTGATGGGGACTGTGCACTGATGGACCTGATGGGGACTGTGCACTGATGGATGATGGGGACTGTGCACTGATGGACCTGATGGGGACTGTGCACTGATGGACCTGATGGGTACTTTGCACTGATGGACGTGATGTGGACTGTGCACTGATGAATGTGATGGGGACTGTGCACTGATGGACGTGATGGGGACTGTGCAATCATGGGACCTGATGGGGGCTGTGCACTCACCACGTTGCTGAGGATGTCGAGGGCGGTCTTCTGGTTCTGCTTGACGTAGAAGACGTGCAGCGTGTCGTTGTCGCGGCTGGGGATGAAGTCGAGGGCCTCGAGGTCGGCGAAGAGGGCGCTGCTGGTGGAGTCCAGCATCACCAGGGCCGGGGGCACGCTGCACACCCTGTTCGACGGCTCCTGGACACATGTCACACAAAGGCATCATTATCATCAGTGCTATTGTCATTTTCATTGTAGATGTAGTTATAGTAGAAGTCATAGTAGTTTTAGAAGTAGCAGAAAAGTATGTGTGTGCGTGTGTGTGGCAAGCTACACACTCTGTTGGACATCTCCTATACACATGACACAGGTATCAGCATGCTACTGTCATTTACACAGCTATAGTTGTAGCAGTACTAGTAGTAGTAGTGAAAGTGTGAGGGGAGGGGAAGGGGGAGGGGCAAGCTGTACACTGTTGGATGGCTCCTGTACACACACGACACACAGGCATTATTATCAACAGTGCTGCTGTCATTTATATAGATATAGAAGAAGCAGTTGCAACTGTAGCAGTAAAAGTTTGTGTGTGTGTGTGTGTGTGTGTGTGTGTGCGCGCGCGCGTGCACGCGCGGCATGATGCATACTCTGTTGGATGGCTCGTATACACACATCACACAGAAATCACCCTGCTACTGTCAATTACACTGATACAGTAGTAGTAATAGTAGTAGTAGTAATAGTAGTAGTAGCAGCAGCAGCAGAAATCACCATGCTACTGTCAATTACATTGATATAAATATAGATATAGATATAGTAGTAGTAGTAGCTGTAAAAAATAGTTTGTGTGTGTGTTAGGTGTGGGGCGTGGTAGTATGCTGCACACTCCATTGGATGGCTCCTGAACACATCACACTGGCATCACCATCATCACAATATTGTTATTTACATAGACATAGTAGTAGAAGTAGGAGTTGTAGGTAAAGCAGTGTGTGTGTGTGTGTGTGTGTGTGTGTGTGTGTGTGTGTGTGTGTGTGTGTGTGTGGCATGCTGCACACTCTGTTGGAGGTCTCCTGTCCACATGATACAGATCACACATCACTATCATCGTGTGTGTGTGTGTGTGTGTGTGTGTGTGTGCAGTATGCTTCCTTATGGACAGCTGTCCACAACGACACTTAATGCAGCACTGCCATGACAAGGAACAACAACATCAAAACACAGACAGCACCAACCTTGAGGGACTCCAGTGACAGGAAGCCGTAGTGAGATAGAAACAGGCGGGCAGTCTGGTACTCGTGACAGATCCTGACACACACACACACACACACACACACACGCACACTCACACACAAACACACACACCGACACAGACACACACACATTAACAATGGATTGAAAACGTTCCACAAATCTGATTAACCATTCAACCCTGCGAAGTTTTAAGCCTCAGCAAGCAACCATGCCATATTCATGCTGCAGCAAAAAAAAAAAAAAAATGCATGAAAAAAAAAACTTTTTTTCCTTCAAATTATGTGCGGTCACATCCACAAATACTGTAAAAGAAAGTTCCCTTTCTTTGCAGTTTATGCATTGTGCAAACATGAAAACCACTTTAATGAGATAAATTTTGAAGCCAGAGAGCTGCTCTTCATTGTACTAACTGTACTGGCTGTTTGCCTACATTACAAGAATAAAATCTTTAAAAAAAAATTTTTTTTTTTTTTTAAATGCAAGCACATACAGCAGTGAAATGTTGGTGGTAATATAAAGAATAGAATGGACTAACACAAAATACATGTACTGTGCTCACACAATGGTATCCTCAGCCACAATAAAAAGCACAGGAACACTTTGGGATGACACAGAACAGAGCTGTGCTGCTCAGCTTTGCACAATACGTTAACATATGAACTACGAATTTTCAAACTCGAGATACGCTACAGCACACCACTGTAATGAAACACTGTGGGCATGAGGTACGATAAAGCGTACCTTAGTATAGAAAATTTCAATATCAATATAACAAACATCAGAGCCTGTGATCACCCCCATGTCTAGCATGCTACATCATCAAACTCTTACAAAAAAAATTAAAAAAAAAAAAAAATTATATCTTGAATCTGCAGCATACTAGAACAACATGATTTCCCACTGCTTATCTCTTGGTCTTTTTTTTTTTTTTTTTTTTTTGCTCTGGTGGTGTCAGTTCAGTTTATTGATGTCAACGAGACAGTCAAGTGCCCCATTCTCTCTCTCCACAGTTATCCCTGCTGGATAATCAAGTCACACTAAAAAGATGATTCAAATGCACTGGAACTTATTTTGCTAATAAGTGTACTCCCCCCGATTTTTTTTTTTTTTTTTTTTTTTTTTTTTTTTTTTTTAAGTTACGATTTATCTTTTGCTTTCATTTCAATTTTCAACTTAGCGTGAAAAAAAAATATGGAAAAAAGAAACATATCACCATCTTACTCCTCCTCCAAAAAATAAAACATACAAAGCAAACACTGAAACACTACACCACTTCCCCTAGCAAAAACGTTTACAATCATCAGTTCCAGTACACGGTGCTTCAGTTTCGTTTCCCATATAAACAAACCAGAAACTGACCTCTGAGCTGTTTCCACCCACCCCCACCCCTGTAACACCCCCACCACCCCTAACTAACATCCCACCCACCCACCCACCAACACCCCCCTTTCCCAACATCTCACCCACCCCCACCGAACACCCCATCCACCCCTACCAAAACCTCCACCACCACACCCACCATCCCTACCCAACACCCCCACCCACCCCCACACAATACCCCTACTGAACACCCCACCACCCCAACCAAAGCCCTACCGACCTCTACCACTCCATCCCACCCATCCACACCCCTATCCAACACCACCACTTTCCCACACCATCCCTAAACAACACCCCATCTACCCCCACTCACCCACACCACCCATACCCAACACCCCACCCACCCACAGCACCCATACCCAACACCCTACCCACCTACACCACCCCTACCCACCCACACCATCCCTACCCAACACCCCTACCCACCCACACCACCCCTACCCAACACCCCTACCCACCTACACCACCCCTACCCACCCACACCATCCCTACCCAACACCCCTACCCACCCACACCATCCCTACTCAACACCCCTACCCACCCACACCATCCCTACCCAACACCCCTACCCACCCACACCATCCCTACCCAACACCCCTACCCACCCACACCACCCCTACCCAACACTCCACCCACCCATACCACCCTTACCCAACACCCCCACCCACCCACACCAATCACCCCACCCATCCAACACCCCCTTCACCCTTGCCCACCCACCTGTAACACCCCACCACCCCTACCCACCACTCCATCACCCCTCCCCAACACCCCACTCACACAACACCCCACCCCACACCACATCCCTACCCAATACCCCACACAACACCCAACCCACCCCAACACCATATCCTACCAACCCATAACCCCTACCCACCACCCCACCCATCTGCACCACCCCAACCAACCCAACATCCCACCTCCCCCCCCCCACCCCTCCTCAACCAAAACCCCACCCACCCGCACCACCCCCTTCTACCCAACACCACACCCACACCACCCCTACCCAACACCCCACACACCCACACCACCCTGTCCCAGCAGCCGTCACCAGCCCACTCACTCGGGAGGTTTGCACTCCGTCTTGGGGTTGGGGTAGGAGGTGTTCTGCTGGACCTGAACGCGCTCATCGCACACCGTCTCCTCGAAGGCCACGGTGGTCTCGATGAAGGTCTTCATCTTCTCCAGGTCCTCACGCTCCTTCTCGCTGCTCAGCGACTCCAGGGGCGGGATGCTGTGGTCCCTGAGAGCAGGTGGAAAAAAAAGAACATGGTTTCTTCTTCTTCTTCTTCTTCGTTTGTGGGCTGCAACTCCCACGTTCACTTGTATGTGGAGTGAAGGCCTAGAGGTTACTCGTCCGCCTAGGAAGCAAGAGAATCTGGGCACACTGGTTCGAATCACAGCACAGTCGCCAGTATTTTCCACCCCTCAACTAGACCTTGAGTGGTGGTCTGGACACCAGTCATTTGGATAAGATGATAAACTGACGTCCCGTGTGCAGCATGCACTTAGCACACATTAAAGAACCCACGGCAATAAAAGGGTTATTCCAAAATCCACTTTGATAGGAAAACAAATTAAAAAAAATTGCAAGCAGGAAAACATACAAAAAACATAGGTGGCGCTCTGTGTAGCAACGCTCTCTCCCTGGGGAGAGCAGCCCGAATTTTATACAGAGAAATCTGTTGTGACAAAAATTAGTAATACAATACAATACATACAACAATGTACACAAGTGGGCTTTTACATGTATGACCATTTTTACCCCACCATGTAGGCAGTCATACTCCGTTTCCATGGAGAACAAGGTTTAAGGTTGTCTTTCACTGCCATAGGCGACTTCAAATGACTAGACACTGCGCCGCCATAGGTGATTTTAGACGACGTTGAGGGGTCAGGTTGACAAGACCATTTTTTTCACATTGTACCAAAGCCTGACAGCTGCTGCCAGTTTCCCCGTCAATAGAACAATGACTAACCTTTGCCCCCTGACCGAGTTTGAAGTAAACAAGTCCAATGTGTTGTTTTAACAGGAACAGAAGCCTGTGACTGAAAGCATTGCATCTTACATATCTGGCGCTGGGGAGTGTTTTTTCACACAAACTTGGTCGTGAAAGAGTTAAAGGTATGCAGTGGTCAAATGGTTAGAGCACTCGACTCTCCCCTCAATTTCCCCCCGAGTTCGATCCCCCGTTGCGCCTGGTGGGTAAAGGGTGGTGATTTTTCCGACCTCCCAGGTCAACATGTGTGTACACCTGCTAGTGCCTGAACCCCCTTTATGTGTATACGCATGCAGGAGATCACATACACATGTTAAAGATCCTGTAATCCATGTCAGCAGTCAGTGGGTTATGGAAACAAGAACATACCCAGCATGCACTACGCCCATCCCCCTCTGAAAAAAGAGTTTGACCGCCTTTATGGTAGGGGTAAAAATGATCATACACATAAAAGCCCACTCATGTATATGAATGAGCATGGGAGTTGCAGGCTAGAACGAAGGAGAAGAAAGAAGGAGGGGTGTTTGGAAAGAGGCAGGTTTTCAGGCAAGACTTGAAGGAACAGCAAGGGCACAAACTGACGCATATGCACAAAAGCACACACACACACACACACACACACACATAAAGCACACACACACTGATAAATGAGAAACAGGTAACATACGCCTTGGTTTTGGCGATCTTGTCGACGCACTCCGGGAAGTAGCGGTGGATGACGTTGTGGTGCGTCCCCACATCATTGACAGGCAGGGGGCGGCCCGGATCTGACAGGTGGGCATGCGACGATATCTGCCGCAACAAGACAGCACTTTCACTCTCCATAAAACAAAGAAAAGTGTCTTTCAGCTGCATGTATAACATAATGCATTCGCACACACTACAAGATAAACATGCATGGTGATACCAAATTAAACTAACGTCGTTCCTTTACTTGGTAAACCCATTCAACTCTGGGGACTTCACAGCCTCGGTTGGCTTCCATGTCATGTCGATGCAAAAAAAAACAAAAAAAAACGTAGAAATTATGGTTTGTCCTTCAAATTGCGTGTAGACACACCCAGCAATATTGTAAACGTTAGTTCCCTTTCCTTAAAGTTTACACAAATGTACGAACGTGAAAACGGTTTAAATGAGACAGATTTTGACACAAGAGCGATGCTCGGGTACAGGGCTCCACGAGTTAATAAAAAAGGAAATTTTTTTCCCTAAAATTACGTTTATCTAACACACTTACCCTGACCCACTAGTGCAGACTCCGGCAGGGAGTCGGATTCCTGTCCTGTGCAAACTACTATCCGCCTTTGCGGAGAAAACTAAAGTAGCTACAGCCGATAACCTCCCGGAAGTAGGTTACCTCCCCTCTGTATCCCTGACTAGCTTCCTCTTTTTCCGGCAGCCATCTTGACTCCTGATCCTGTGCTCTTCATACAGCTAAGTTTTTTCATATTTCTGTCTGTCTATCGATTCTTTGACACTCATGTTTTGTATCTGACGAAGGACTTTTATCAGGTCACAAACTTACTTATCATCAGATTACATTTCAAATATATTAGGGAAACACGGACTTCAGAAGATTTGAAAATCACTGCTATTTAAAGATACACTGACCACCCTGTGTTCTCAAAATCACTGCTGCTAAGGACAAGGTGACCTTGAGAGGTACTTAACTTTTGCTGTACATTTCAAAATTTATAAAGATGGAATTTGTCTGTTGGAAAGATTGTAACTTTGAAATAAGGACACTACTGTTGAATATCACAAAGTGATTTCATCCTTACTTTCTTCATAATATTCCTAAGCGATGTTACTGATTCTTTTGAACGTATGTATGCATTTTGAAAAAAACTGTTCGTAGTGTATGATAAATAAGAGCTGTTAACAGTTAAATGATTAGTTGTTCTTCATGTTTGTTTTGTTCTTTTGTTTGTTTGTCAGTAATCGTCCATAGACCAAGCGATGAAAGGATATTAACCCCTAGGCTGCCTGCATGACGAGATAACTCGTCATGGCAAGCATGTATGCTTCGCTGCCTGCATGACGAGATAACTCGTCATCGAAATATTCTGACTTTTCCCTGGTTTGCATTCACTTCCTTGGCAAAAATAGTGGTAGCTTTAGCCTGGGGAATCTCTCTAGATTCTATTCATAGCTAGAAACCCCATCTACGTCATGAAGCAGTCCTTTATTTGAACGTTTTGGTTGGGTCACTGTCCAAGTGTTTGCCTGACTTCTCTCCTCGCTCGCTCAACAAAATGTCGGACTGACGCCGTGCTCAAGACATGCGATCGTGACGAACTAAATCAAAAATGATTTCTTTCTTTAGCTGATGCTCAGAAAGAACTGAAGTGTAAATTCCAAGGAGAAGATAGAGATGAACATTTATAGGACGATCTGATAGAAAATAAAGGGAGCAATCAAGAGAGTGGCCAAGATGCAACTGTCAGTGAGTGATGTCAGCTGTACAGCTGTTAGCAGACGACAGATGACCGAATTAGCAGCAGAGCGATATTCTTGGCACGCAGCCAACGCGGTCTGATGAGAACTGAATCAAGTGACTGTGTGAGAGGGGTGAGGAGGAGGGAGGGGGGGGGGGGGGGTGGAGACTGAGGGGGCGTGGCCTCACATCCATCTTATCACTTGGAGAAGTCACAATGTATTGTGTATCTATTTCTTAAAAAAAAATATATATATATATTGTGGTTGTTCTAGTATGATTTTGTGTTTGCAGATATCCATTTGTCCAGAAAATATGATGTTTTTGTGCAAATTACCTGACTAATGTTTGTAATGAACAAGTTGAAAATGTGACAAAAAACAAAACACTGATTTCAAAACAACAACATGTCACTAAAAATATATAAAATGGGAAAATAGCATGTGTTTTGTATTCTTTATTCATTTACCTTTCAGAAAATATATACTTTTATGGGTCTTTCTCCAATAACAAAGAGCACAGAATTTTTGGAAAATTTATACCCGTTTTTTGTGGAAAAAACCCTGGCAAATAGATTTCACTTAAATCTTATTCTCCTGGCAGCGAAAGGGTTAAGAATGCTGTGCGGGATAGACTGATGCACACACACACCCATGCACACTCTCACACAAACACATACGTGCGCAACACCCCCCTCTCCACCTACACACACATACACACAAACATGCGCGCGCACACACACACACACACACACACACACGCATGCACTCACTCACACAAATCATCACACCTTCCACATTTGCACTCACACACATGCGACACATACACACATTAAAACTGCTGTGCTCTGGACCTTGCACACACCCAGAGTGGCCTTGTTTGTATGTTGGTGCTTGTGGGGTTTTGTTTGTTTGTTCTTTTTGCTATTGTTGAATAAAGGAAGAGAGAAAAAAAGAGTGGGGGTGGGGTGGGTGGGCGGGGGGTGGAGAGAAGAAAAGAAAAAGAAATAAACGGGCGATAACAATATGCTTTTCATGTCACAAAAAGAATAAAAGAAACCCAAAAGACTGCTGTGAGGGATGCATTCTGACTGACCTTGGAAGACCTGGCCGAGTGTCGGAGCTGCATGGTCCAAGCATGGCGTCCAAACGCCCCTCGTATCAAAGCTGTCACCGTTGGTAATGGGTCTGCCCACAAACCTCACCAGCTTATCGAATCATGTTGCCTACAGCATACAGTCATCCTAATTCGCCTATCAGCAAACTGTCATGTTGCCTACAGCATACAGTCATCCTAATTCGCCTATTCCTGATTTGTCTATCATCAAACTACCATGTTGCCTACAGCATACAGTCATCCTAATTCGCCTATTCCTGATTTGTCTATCATCAAACTATCATGTTGCCTACAGCATACAGTCATCCTAATTCCCCTATTCCTGATTCGCCTATCACTGAACTAGTGATCCTGATTCACATATTTCCAGTTCACAAACGTACTCAGTTGCTCTGTGTGTGTGTGTATGTGTGTGTGTGTGTGTGTGTGTGTCAGATGGGGACAGGCAGAATAGGCAAAACGTAAACAGTGGGTAGGTGAAATGGGACAAAGTGTCAACCTCTCAAAAGGCCATTGAGGGGGTTTATTGTTTACTGTTGCTTTAAGTCCAGCTGAGTGCACAGGGCCACATCAGGACTGTCAAACCATGCAAATGCTCAGCCGCATCAACACAGAACTGTCACATCCAAACAACAAAAAAACCATACCCCCCCACCCCCTACACACACACACACACACCATACACCTCCCCCTACCGCCCTGATCCCCCCACACCCACACACCAATCCTAAGACCTTCCACATTCACATGATATCCCCCCTCCCCCCAACACACATATTATCCACCCCACCTCCCCACACCAATCTTCAGTTCTTCCACATTCACACACACACACACACAAACACATACTATAACCCCACACACACACACATCCTCGCACATGCACATTACCCTCCCTCCCCCACCCCACACACCCACACTTACACCCACACACCAATCCTTAACCTTCCACATTCACATTCACACACACATACACACCATAGCCAACCACCCCCTCACACACCCCCTCACACACATACTACCCTCCCCCACCCCTCACACACAAACACACACACACACACACCAATCCTCAGTCCTTCCAAATTCACACATGCACACACACACACACCATACCCAACCACCATCACCCCCCCACACACACACACACACACACATTACCCTCTCCTACCCCTTACACACACACACATCCACACCCCAATCAGACCTTCCACATTCACACATACTGATACATACCCCATGCCCCCACCCTACACTCACACACACATTACCCTCCCCCACACCTCTACACATACACATACACGTACCCATACCCCCTCCCCCCAACACCCCCACACCCCCCGAACATACACACCCACACACACCATACCCACCAACCACCACACACCCATAACCCCCTCCCCCCCCCAACACACACACACACACACCAACACACACACCATACCAACCAACCCAGACACACCCATTTATACATCCCCACAACCACACACACACACACACACACAAACACACAATACCCACCAACCCAAATCCACACACATCACCCACCCCCACACCCCCACCCCCCACACACCAAACAACGCTCAGACCTTCCACGTTGCCCAGCGGCTGCTCCAGCAGTCCGACGATGATGGTGTTGTCGATGACAAAGTAGCGGAAGGGGGAGCCCTGGTCGGGCAGAGTGCTGCCCTTGGAGTACTTCAGCAGGGACCGCTCGTCCAGCAGAGAGAACAGGGACTCGGGCCCGCAAGGGGGAGGGAAGGCTCCCTGCCGTGACCACACGTGCACATGGTATGCACAAGCACACACACAAAAGCAGGGAGAAATGCACACGATCATGTGCACGCACACACACGCACGCGCACGCGCACACGCACACACACGCACGTGCACACGCACACACACACACACGGAGGGTCTCACACACACACATACATACATACATATGCTCACACACACACAAAACAACAACACAGGGATACACACACACACACACACAATCACACACACACACACACATACATATACACAAAAACACAGGGATACACATACACAAACAATCACATACACACACATACATACAGATGCACACAAACATACATACAGACACAGACACACATACACACACATGGGGAAACATACACATACACAACACACAAATACATACACATGCGCACACACAAACACACACAGGAACTTCCTCTTCTTCTTTGTTCATGGGCTGCAACTCCCATGTTCACTCATATGTACACGAGTGGGCTTAGATGTGTATGACCGTTTTTACACCACCATATAGGCAGCCATACTCCGTTTTCGGGGGACACAGGAACAAATATACCACACAAACACAGGGACTCAAACACACACACACACACGCACGCACACACACACACACACACACACACACACGCACACACCACAGACACACATATATACACACAACACAGACACATACAAATGAAAGTGTGCTAACTCTCCCAGTACAAATGACAAAAAGAGGTGAGGATGACTGCATTTCACCACTGCTGACATATTAGACAATGCAATGTCAGAAGTTGTGTGCCTCTGAGCAGCAAAAGGTATTGTACATTTACTAATTCTTCAAAATAACATACATGAAAAAAAAATAATAATAAAATAAAAAATAAACAAATCAGTTAATCAATCAATAAAATCCAAATAAATGAATCAATTAATCAATCAATAAATCCAAAAGCATCATGTACTTCTCCACAACCATTATCTCTCTCAAGCCCCCCACCCCCACGCCCCCTTACCCCACCTCCCTCACCCCCCTGACATACACCTTGGTTGATGGTGCAGGTCAGCATGGTTTAGGCTCTCTCCACTGTCTCCCCCTCCACCCCTCCCCATCTTACACCCTCACTACCCCCACCACCACCACCCACCACCCCAAATCTCTCACATACAACTTGGTGGATGATGCAGGTTAGAACAACCAGCTCTCTCCACCAATCACCCCCACCCCCAGCCCCACCTCTCCCACCCCTCCACTCAAATCTCTGACACACAGCTTGGTGATGATGCAGGTCAGAGCAGCCCCATCTCTCTCCACTGTCCACCCCTACCCCACTCTCCCACCCACCCATCTAACCTCCCTATGCCCCAAAAGCTCTGACATACAACTTGACTGATGATGATGCAGCTCAGAATCCGCAGCTCTCTCCACTGTCAACCCCCCCCCCCTCCGCACCCCCCTCCAACACACACACACACACACACACACACCCCTTCCCTCCCCAAATCTGTGACATACCACTTGGTTGATGATGCAGGTCAGAACTACTGCAGCTCTCTCCACTGTCACCACCCCCTTCCCCTCTCCCCCCCCCCCCTGCCCCCTCCTCTCCAACCTCCCACCACACTCCACCCCCAAGCCCCCCATCCCCGAATCTGTGACATACAACTTGGTCGATGATGCAGGTCAGAACTGCCGCAGCTCTCTCCACTGTCACCACCCCCTTCCCCTCTTCCGCCCCCCTCCTCTCCAACCTCCTACCACAGTTCCCCCCCCAGGCTCCCCCGCCTCCTTCCTCCCCCCCCCCGCCCCCCCTTTCCCAAGTCTGTGACATACAACTTGGTCGATGATGCAGGTCAGAACTGCCTCAGCTCTTCTCCAAATCCACCCTCCTCCCCAAGCTCTCTCCAATGTCACTCTCCTCCCCCTCCTGCCCAAGCTTTCTCCAATGTCACCCTCCTCCCCAAGCTTTCTCCAATGTCACCCTCCTCCCCAATCTCTCTCCAAATCCACCCTCCTCCCCAAGCTCTCTCCAAATCCACCCTCCTCCCCAAGCTCTCTCCAAATTCACCCTCCTCCCAAACCTTTCTCCAATGTCACCCTCCTCCCCAAGCTCTCTCCAATGTCACCCTCCTCCCCAAGCTCTCTCCAATGTCACCCTCCTCCCCAAGCTCTCTCCAATGTCACCCTCCTCCCCAAGCTTTCTCCAATGTCACCCTCCTCCCCAAGCTCTCTCCAAATCCACCCTCCTCCCCTAGCTTTCTCCAATGTCACCCTCCTCCCCAAGCTTTCTCCAATGTCACCCTCCTCCCCAAGCTCTCTCCAATGTCACCCTCCTCCCCAAGCTTTCTCCAATGTCACCCTCCTCCCCAAGCTCTCTCCAATGTCACCCTCCTCCCCTAGCTTTCTCCAATGTCACCCTCCTCCCCAAGCTTTCTCCAATGTCACCCTCCTCCCCAATCTCTCTCCAAATCCACCCTCCTCCCCAAGCTTTCTCCAATGCCACCCTCCTCCCCAAGCTTTTATCCAATGTCACCCTCCTCCCCAAGCTCTCTCCAAATTCACCCTCCTCCCCAAGCCCTCTCCAAATCCACCCTCCTCCCCAAGCTCTCTCCAAATCCACCCTCCTCCCCAAGCTCTCTCCAATGCCACCCTCCTCCCCAAGCTCTCTCCAAAGCCACCCTCCTCCACCCTCCTCCCCAAGCTCTCTCCAAATCCACCCTCCTCCCCTAGCTTTCTCCAATGTCACCCTCCTCCCCAAGCTTTCTCCAATGTCACCCTCCTCCCCAAGCTCTCTCCAATGTCACCCTCCTCCCCAAGCTTTCTCCAATGTCACCCTCCTCCCCAAGCTCTCTCCAAATCCACCCTCCTCCCCAAGCTTTCTCCAATGTCACCCTCCTCCCCAAGCTTTCTCCAATGTCACCCTCCTCCCCAAGCTCTCTCCAAATCCACCCTCCTCCCCAAGCTCTCTCCAATGCCACCCTCCTCCCCAAGCTTTCTCCAATGTCACCCTCCTCCCCAAGCTCTCTCCAAATCTACCCTCCTCCCCAAGCTCTCTCCAAATCCACCCTCCTCCCCAAGCTCTCTCCAATGTCACCCTCCTCCCCAAGCTCTCTCCAAATCTACCCTCCTCCCCAAGCTTTCTCCAATGTCACCCTCCTCCCCAAGCTCTCTCCAATGCCACCCTCCTCCCCACGCTTTCTCCAATGCCACCCTCCTCCCCAAGCTTTCTCCAATGTCACCCTCCTCCCCAAAGTTTCTCCAATGTCACCCTCCTCCCCAAGCTTTCTCCAATGTCACCCTCCTCCCCAAGCTCTCTCCAAATCCACCCTCATCCCCAAGCTCTCTCCAAATCCACCCTCCTCCCCAAGCTCTCTCCAATGTCACCCTCCTCCCCAAGCTTTCTCCAATGTCACCCTCCTCCCCAAGCTCTCTCCAAATCCACCCTCCTCCCCAAGCTTTCTCCAATGTCACCCTCCTCCCCAAGCTCTCTCCAATGTCACCCTCCTCCCCAAGCTCTCTCCAAATCCACCCTCCTCCCCAAGCTCTCTCCAATGTCACCCTCCTCCCCAAGCTTTCTCCAATGCCACCCTCCTCCCCAAGCTCTCTCCAAATCCACCCTCCTCCCCAAACTCTCTCCAATGTCACCCTCCTCCCCAAGCTTTCTCCAATGTCACCCTCCTCCCCAAACTTTCTCCAATGCCACCCTCCTCCCCAAGCTTTTATCCAATGTCACCCTCCTCCCCAAGCTCTCTCCAAATCCACCCTCCTCCCCAAGCTCTCTCCAATGCCACCCTCCTCCCCAAGCTTTCTCCAATGTCACCCTCCTCCCCAAGCTCTCTCCAAATCTACCCTCCTCCCCAAGCTCTCTCCAAATCCACCCTCCTCCCCAAGCTCTCTCCAATGTCACCCTCCTCCCCAAGCTCTCTCCAAATCTACCCTCCTCCCCAAGCTTTCTCCAATGTCACCCTCCTCCCCAAGCTCTCTCCAATGCCACCCTCCTCCCCAAGCTTTCTCCAATGCCACCCTCCTCCCCAAGCTTTCTCCAATGTCACCCTCCTCCCCAAAGTTTCTCCAATGTCACCCTCCTCCCCAAGCTTTCTCCAATGTCACCCTCCTCCCCAAGCTCTCTCCAAATCCACCCTCATCCCCAAGCTCTCTCCAAATCCACCCTCCTCCCCAAGCTCTCTCCAATGTCACCCTCCTCCCCAAGCTTTCTCCAATGTCACCCTCCTCCCCAAGCTCTCTCCAAATCCACCCTCCTCCCCAAGCTTTCTCCAATGTCACCCTCCTCCCCAAGCTCTCTCCAATGTCACCCTCCTCCCCAAGCTCTCTCCAAATCCACCCTCCTCCCCAAGCTCTCTCCAATGTCACCCTCCTCCCCAAGCTTTCTCCAATGCCACCCTCCTCCCCAAGCTCTCTCCAAATCCACCCTCCTCCCCAAACTCTCTCCAATGTCACCCTCCTCCCCAAGCTTTCTCCAATGTCACCCTCCTCCCCAAACTTTCTCCAATGCCACCCTCCTCCCCAAGCTTTTATCCAATGTCACCCTCCTCCCCAAGCTCTCTCCAAATCCACCCTCCTCCCCAAGCTCTCTCCAAATCCACCCTCCTCCCCAAGCTTTCTCCAATGTCACCCTCCTCCCCAAGCTCTCTCTAAATCCACCCTCCTCCCCAAGCTTTCTCCAATGTCACCCTCCTCCCCAAGCTCTCTCCAAATCCACCCTCCTCCCCAAGCTTTCTCCAATGTCACCCTCCTCCCCAAGCTTTCTCCAATGTCACCCTCCTCCCCAAGCTCACTCCAATGCCACCCTCCTCCCCAAGCTCTCTCCAATGTCACCCTCCTCCCCAAACTCTCTCCAAATCCACCCTCTTCCCCAAGCTCTCTCCAAATTCACCCTCCTCCCCAAGTTTTCTCCAATGTCACCCTCCTCCCCAAGCTTTCTCCAAATCCACCCTCCTCCCCAAGCTCTCTCCAAATCCACCATCCTCCCCATGCTCTCTCCAAATCCACCCTCCTCCCCAAGCTCTCTCCAATGTCACCCTCTTCCCCAAACTCTCTCCAAATCCACCCTCCTCCCCAAGCTCTCTCCAATGTCACCCTCCTCCCCAAGCTCTCTCCAATGTCACCCTCCTCCCCAAGCTCTCTCCAAATCCACCCTCCTCCCAAAGCTTTCTCCAATGTCACCCTCCTCCCCAAGCTCTCTCCAAATCCACCCTCCTCCCCAAGCTCTCTCCAAATCCACCCTCCTCCCCAAGCTTTCTCCAATGTCACCCTCCTCCCCAAGCTCTCTCCAATGTCACCCTCCTCCCCAAGCTTTCTCCAATGTCACCCTCCTCCCCAAGCTCTCTCCAATGCCACCCTCCTCCCCCCTCCCCAAGCTTTCTCCAATGTCACCCTACTCCCCAAGGTCTCTCCAGTGCCACCCTCCTCCCCATCTCCCACCCCTCCAACCTCCCACCACACTATCTTACCACCTTACCCCCTCACTCCTCCCAAACTCCCTTCCCAAATCTCTGACACACAGTAACTTGATTTGATGATGCAGGTCAGAACAGTCTCAGCTCTCTCCACGATCACCCCCCCCCCACACACACACACACACACACCCCTCCAACATCCCATCACACTCTCCCACCACCCTCTCCCCCCCAATCTGTGACATACAACTTGGTCGATGATGCAGGTCAGCACGGCCTCGGCAGCGTCCTTGACCCTCATGGAGGCCGGCATCAGCTCCTTGGTGCCCTTGTAGCGCGGCGGGTCGCTGGCGCGGTTCTGAAACATCACACACTTATCGTTTTGGCGTCAGTACTCGCCGTGCATGTAGTTCCTCCCATCAATGTGTTGTTTTTTGTTGTTGTTGTTGTTGTTGTTGTTTTTTTGTTTTTTGTTTTTTGTTTTTAACATCCTTAATATTTGTCGAACTTGACAGCCACCTTTGCTCGCGCATAAAGGGGACAAAATTACTTGATTCTGTACAAATTTTCAATCTTGAAGTTATCGCCAACAAACACTGGTCATACGTTCTGTGCAAATCAGTTATAAGTAAAAAAAATAATAATAATAATTTTTTTTTTTTTTAATGTTATGTAAACTGAAGATTAAATACTCTGGAACTGTCAGCAACTGACAGACTTGAAAGACATGAACCAAAATCAAGAGCGTACCCATGTCACAAGACATGTATCCAAGTTAATCAAACATGTAGGACTGCAGATAATAATGTTGTAATTAAAACAAGTCTGTATCATATATACACCTTTCCCATAACCAATGCAAATCAAGTCATACTGTACCTGGAAACCTATGAAACAAAGGATTCTGTTTCAAAGTTGAAATAACAAACAAGAAATTTCAAAGTCATTGACATGGCACTGCGTAAAGAAGAGACATAAAATCTGTTACTTGCATACAATCACCAAATTATAAATAAATTTAAAAAAAACAAGAAAGGCAAGGCCTTCAAGACTCACTTGTGATACACACTTTAAAAAAAAAAATTATAACAATAAATACTTATAAAAATTGAAAATTAGTTTGTTGAAATGTGTTCTTGATTCGTCATAACTATATACAGCTTCATGAAAAAAAAAAAAAAGACAAAAAACAAGGCTTCAATGCAGTTTCAAACCATGGATGTTTGGGTCGAGAATGACTGGTTTTACCCACTTCGCTAACGTGGGCTCAATGCTGACGTTCAAAAATTATCATTCGAGCATTTTCTTTCAGCGGAATAAATCGACAGTGGCAATCAAAGTCATAACGCCGTTTAAATCATGTTTTGGTATATCTCGGGCATTTAAAAATTTGTTTCAAGTCCGAGGTAAAAGAGACGTTCCCATCGCCTTAAAAACACTGCAGTATATGTCCGTTTTTTATAGATCTGCAGAGATTGTTCGACAAGCTTGTCTTTCCACTCACTGAGAAACTACAACACCGTCAATTTAATTTCTTTTTTCTGTTGATTCTAGTTAATTCAGTATCCACTTTAAAACATTCATATGCAGTAAACAAGTCGATGATTATTTAAGAAATTCTTTTAATCCGGCGGTAAAGGAGACGTTGCCATCGCATCAGGCTTTGCAACATGTTTTGTCAAGATCTGCACTGACCAGTGCCATGTAGATGAGGCAATGAAACATCTGATTCAAATTTTCTTTTCTGTTCATTCTTGTTAAATCAGTGTCCACTTCAGAATATTCATATGTAGTAAACATGTCAATAATGTAGTTAATGTCACTGTATGTGTTCTGTCCAGAATGTGTATTTATTTTGAACAAGAAAAACAAGGTCATGGCGTATTCTCACCAGACAATCGGGCAGCTGCAGAGGGGTAACAGCGGTTTTCGGAATCCGGAATGAACATCAATGAAATAAACTGTTAACGATTCGAGAATAAGGCTAAATTCGGGAGATGTAAACCTATTATTGGTATGGCTGTGAACATTTTTTTCCTACTATGTTTAAGCCAAACTGGTATTAGCAGACAAAGTATTTCCTGAGAAAATGGCAATGTTAAAGTTTACCATGGACACACACACACACACACACACACACACACACAGACAACCGAACACCGGCTTATAACATAGACTCACTTTGTTTACACAAGTGAGTCAAAAAAGAATACCTTTAGATAACTTGATCACAGAGGAAAGAAACTTTAAGGCAAAGAAATGCAGCAACTGCATTCCAAATCAACATGTAAAGATGAGTATGGTACTTTCCTTATCTCAGCTAACATTATTCTGGTCATTCACTGCTTAAAATTTAATGAAAGAATCAGAAGGAAAAAGGCACAGAGAGAGACACAGACACACACACACACACACACACACACACACACACACACAGAAGAGACAAACCATGTCAAAATGAAGACAAAACCAAGAGAAGTAATCATAGCAAGATGGCAAACAGACAGAATAGGTGGTGGAACAGAAAACATGACCCCACAGTCATGAGCAACAGTTTACTTTAGACAAGGAGAACAAGACTATGTCTCAAACAAAGATGTAATGCTAACATAAACAAGCTTTGAACGACATTATCATCATTATCAACAGTCAAGTTTATCCCCCCCCCCCAAACCCCCCCTCAAAAAAAGAAAGAAAAAAAATCACATCACCTGTATCACTTGACAATTTAGACAAGAGACTTCAAATCAACATCAAAGAGATTTCAGGAGGTAATCAACACATCTACTATACTATACACCAATCAGCACCCACACCATACAGGTCAAACACAAACTTTCGTCTAATGTGTGAAAAAGCAATGCACTGCAGATTTTGGAAGACCTAATGAGCAGACAGAAAGCTAAGAACAAAGAATTTCGCCTGCACATTCTGCAAACAATTCTCAACCCCCCACCCCCACGCCCTCCACACCCCTCCCCCTCCCCAATCCCCCACATGCCCTCTCCTTAACCAACATTTCCAAAATCAGGCCGAAAAAACAACATAGTTTCTCCATGTCAGTTTTGTTTATGTTCAACATTAAAACAAAAGAATCATATGACAAAACAAAAGGACTAAAACCACACATATATGTAAATAAAATGTGCTTGTGTGTGTAATGTTGGTGTGTATGCAACTGCGCGTGCATGAGTGAAAGCACATGTGCGCACATTCGTACACTAATCTGATTATGTGCATCAGCGTTTGTGTGTGTGTGTGTGTGTGTGAGTGTGTGTGTATGTATGTGTGTGTGTGTGTGTGTGGGTGTGTGTGTGTGTGTGTGTGTGTGCAAGCACAATGCCATCACAAGGACAACAAAATCAGTATCATTTTCATGCAGCAGTTTCACAATCTCTCATGTGTCATTTGTCAGTGAATCCAGCAACACATGTTCACAATGACTAACAAACATGAATGAGCTGTAAGAATAGCAGACCTGCCAACCCCCCTACACAGACCTGCTGAGAAGAATATTTTCAGCTACAGAGAGGAATATTCAGTAGATTGAGATAACTGTTTTAGGTATTACACCGGAAACAAAAACATCCACAATTTCTTCTGCAACTTCTGATCACCACTTTTCTTTTCTTTTTTTTCCAGCCTCAGGACATTCTGTGTCAGACTACCTTTCAACATAATGGTAGTGAAAGCTGAAGTTGGAAGGTGCCATTTGAAACTTCAGTCTGGCTATATATATGGCAGCTATGCAGCTCTTGGCACTGAATGAATAGAAAACAGCCTTTCTTTTCTTTTCTGCTCTGTGTGTGTGTGTGTGTGAGTGTGATGTAAACGGAATTTCTTTTAGGCATGTGGGAGACCGCAATCAAATGCAAATGAGCAGGATAAATTCCACTGAAAATGGAAAGGTTGGCAGGTCTGTGACAGTAATAGAGTCTGGTGGACAGCAAGCCAATGCTATGATACCAATAACCAGATACAGGTACAGCAATACAGGTCACACACCAGCAAGCAGAGGAGCAATAAAACACACCTGAACAGGTAAACTGTAAATGCTTTTGCATCATACACAACCCATCCGCTGTCTAATATCGAGAAATGTATGCGACAAGCTTCACAGGTCAGTTAAACATACAGTGGAGTGTTGGGAGGGATTCAGAACTAGAAACAGCTTTCAGATTGTAGACGAAAACACAAGTGTACAGTTCTTTTTTTCTTTTTAAATTCTCATTTTCACACAGGTTGCGGAAGGGAAGGAAAACCATGTGCAGTAAGAGTGAACATGGAGGACAGGGTTTAAAGAAAAGATACAGATGTACATTAAGTTATTGATAAAATAATTCTGCCCTTACTTGTGGACAAGGAAGAGACTGAAGCATACATGCAAATCCATATCTGATTCATACATAGCCCTTACAATATCCATAACCCATCAATCATATATAATCTTCCAATCTGCCTTTTTCCTATAAAATTTTATTCATATTCACATACATTAAAAAAAAAAAAAAAGTTTGCATGAGATAATTTTCAAAGCACACAGCTGCTATTCTTCAAGAATACAAGTTTCCATCCGCAATGTACAGATCATAAAGTATATGACTCAGTAATCTCTCTCTGTTTCATTGGTCTCAAAAAAGCAAATCAATCAAACAGCTAACCCAGTATAAGTATTTATCAATTAAACAACTGCACACTAATTGTTCTTAAAAAGCAAACAGCTATCAATTAATCAATCAATACACTTATCAAATTAATGATGTCCTAAAAAACAAACACAAAACCAATCAGACAACTAAAGAGTGGTTCATTAATCCATTATGAAGACAACTTGTTAGTTGTTTAATTGATTGTGTGTGTGTGTGTGTGTGTGTGTGTAAGCACGAAAGCAGATAGATGTGGAATGGATGGATGAGAGATAAAATAAAAAGGATACTGAAATCAAGGGAGTGTGTGTGGGGGGCGAGGTGGGTGTGTGTGTGTGGGGGGGGGGGGGTAAAGCAGTTGACGTCAAGACTATCGCCCACCCAGAATTGGAGACACTTACTGACTCAGCTATCTTTATTTCATAGGATGACGAACGATGAAAGGGGTGATGAAGATGCTGGAAGTTCGGAGGGTAGGGGGAACATGAGAGGGTGGGGGTGGGGGGTGGGTGAAGGGAGAGAGAAACCAGAGCAGGTCACTGCAAAAGGTGATTAATTGAATTAATGCATCTGTCAAATCTTTCGGACGATACAAACGGACAAGCCTACAAATGCCCAATCAACTCTAAAAAAAAAAAAAAAAAAAAAAAAAAAAGGGGGGGGGTGTGGGGTGGGGAGGTAGGGGGGGGGGGGGTGTGGGGGGGGGGATGGTTGGTTGGGGGTAGTGGTGGCGGGGTATACAGCAACTTTGTGTGGGTCGGCTGGGTGGTTGGGAAAGGGAAGGTGGAAGGGGAAAGAAAATTAAAGAACAAAAAGAAAGAAAAAAAAAAATCACCTGCACCACCTGACAGCCCACCACATACACCTTACTCTGATGAAAATGCAAACAAGCACAACATGCACTGGCTGACCAAAAACAACCAAAAAAAAAAAAAAAAGGAAAAAAAAGGGGGTAAACAAACAAACAAACAAAAAAACAACAAAATCAACACCAAAAACACCCCCCACCCCACCAAAAAAAAAAATCCAACAACAAAAAATCAAAACCACACCATTTCGCCATGTTTCAACACATTCTTTTCTACTGTATTTTGCACCAAATCATGTGAACCGAACCAAGGACTGGGGCCAGTCTCACGCATGATATCCGCCACTTCAGTATGTGATTATCAATAAAGGAAACAAACCAAACAGTGATTGATTCAAAGCTTTTGGACATGAATCAACAGTGACTGTTGATGGACAAATCTTACTTTTGAACTGTCTTTGCATGCATTTATAAATGGTCAGGGACTTGGTAAAAGCTTTAGTTGTCAATCTAACTTTTAAAACGTATAATTAACTCTCTCCATACGAACGGCGAAAGAGACGACGCTAACAGCGTTTCACCCCAATTACCATCATCAAAATATTGCAAGCGGAAGTCTCTTATACTGAAGAGGTGAATGTTGACAAAGAATACCACAATTCTGACGACGGAAGCTAAAGGTTGGGTCATTCAGACACCCACTGGACATCCGAGGGGTCTGTGTAGAGGAGAAGAGAGGACTGGCCGTACTGAGTGAGTTAAAGTCACAATTATTTGAACAGCTGCAAAATAAACTGACAGCGAAATGTCAACTTATACTTTAACGCTCGCATGCATCTGGATGAAGACGGAACGGGTCTGGACTAGACGATCTTAACACTTACCAGTAATTAATAAAAACAGGAACTCCTAAATCAGTTAGGAAGCATTACAACCTGCTGCACCTTTTTGTATAATCATGTATATCACTTGTCAGTAACCAAAGCAAGGAAATAACGAGAAATGCAAGTAACAAAGAATAGAACTTCCAATAAAAGAGAATGAAACTGGTACAGTGTGTAGAGAAAAAAGCATTAAACAGGACAAATATCTGTTAGGGGGAAAAACAACCACCCAAAAAAACAAAACAAAACAAAACAACAACTGTGTTTCTTATTTAAAGTCAAGGAGATTAGCAACATCCTACAAATCCAGGATGCCAAATGACAGATAATAATCATTACATTGATAAAAAAAAAAAGCAACAACAACAACAACAACAAAAAAAAAACAACCCATTAGCAGCCAACTAGCAAACTAGTTTGGCAAGCCAAAAGTGAATCACAGTATTTCTGGTGAATAAATCATTCTGAACATTCATTCACGGATACCTCCCCACCCCCCCACCCCTCCCCTCCCCGTTGCATTTACACACACATGTGGAAACACCCCTGCTCACACACACACATGTACAAACACTCCCGCTTGCATACACACACACACACACACACACACATACAAACTCTTTCATGTGCATACACACACACTTGTACAAACATGTGCATATAGCCCCTATTTCTCACCCTCTCTGCCATGAAACATAACACCACATCGCGCAAAGCACCTCGCCTGACAAGATTTTTCTTCCTGTCCTATTTAAAACAATCTACAATAGCCCCCACCTTCACCAAAAAACAACAACAACAACAACAAAAAAGCACAAACTTTTGTGAGGTACTAAGTGAGGTACTAAATGCTTTTAGATGTTAACATCAACAGATAAGACTAGCAAGTATAATGTACACTTCAAGATCTATGACTGAAAACCACGAACACAATCCCACAAAGACAGATGATCATGAACACAGACCAAACTCGTATCGACTCTACAAGGACAGCAACATGGTTACCACTGTGCGCAAAGTAGTATAAACAATTTTTTTTATCAGAACAGCACAAAAGAAAGAAAAAGAATACCACATCAGCAGTCGCTACAGGGACTGCAACTTTGTGGGATCGAGAGTGGATCACCGTCAACAATATGTTAATTTTTAACATCTTCAAGCTATTCTAGCATCAGCCAAACACATTTTAGAAGACATATA